>NC_056526.1:158079778-158139956 GCF_019175285.1 Sceloporus undulatus | reverse complement strand
TTTATTTATATGCCGCCCAATCACTGGGAATCCAGGCGGCTTACAACAGAGGGGATAATAGACGGTTCCCTGCCCTCAGGCTTACAATCTAAAAAGACATGACACAAAAGAAGAAGGGAATGGTGAGGGGGAGAGGGGATCAGGTCCAGTAGATCCATCAAATCAATGGAATGTATGTAAGTGTTAACCTACAAAGTTCTCACTGATTCAATGGCTTCATTTTAGTTGAGACTAATGGATTTAGAAATCATAGCATGAAAAAGACACATGGTATAAGATTTTATAATCCCATTGTCCCTTCTATTAGTATCTGCCAGTTTGGTATTAGTATCTGTTAACCTAGAGAGCCAGGTTGGTATAGTGGTTAAAATTTTGGCTTTAGAAGACCCAGCGAAGCTGTAAAACTTGCTGGAAGACTGAGGTGTGTTACAGTTGCGCCTATAGTATGTCCCCTAACCCTAGTACGGACTAGGTCCGTACAAAATGGCAACACTCTATACACAAGGGCGCCGCCATTGCTACGTCACCACCGCGCCAACTCCAAATGAGGCGGCACGGAAGTGACGTACTCGTGCCGTGCAAGAGTACATGGAGCACTCTTTTGGCGGCGCAGGAAGGAGCTCCGTTTCAGAGCTCCTTCTAGGATTTGTGTCACTGGTGCAGCCTCTACACAGCTGCTCCAGCGACGCAAATGAGAAAGGGGCCAAGTGGCCCCTTTCTCTTGGTCCCCGTCACCATCGGGTGTCCTTGGGGCATGAAGCCCCAAGGACACCCCTTTCCAGGCCGTGGGGAAGCGGCCTTTTGCCGCTTACCCGCAGCCTGGAAAGTGGCGGATCGGGGCCTCAGAGGCTGCCGCTGTGGCAGCTGAGGCCCTGAACCGGCGGGGAAAGGGCGGGTACAGGCCACCTCAAACGGGTGTTCTGTAACGCACCTGAATTACTCTTTATTAGCCTGATCGAGCTTTAGGTTGTCAGGTGACATAAGGGATGGAGCTCTTACCCCATTAATGGCCATGTAGAAGAGGAAATTTCATCAGTTACTGCTTGTCACATAAAATCCACCTGGTATGTCAACAGCATAGCATCCTCCATATCATCTCATAATACTGTCAGTCTATCACTGACATATCTTACATTTCCCTCATGAACACAATCTGGCATTATCTTAGGATATCAGTATAACTGGAATTGTCTTGAGGAAGGACTGTTTAATATTTTCCCTATCACTGAAATATTTGAAGATATGTGGGTCAGTTCATGTTTCAGTTCAGAAGTTTGAGCTGGAGCCAAACATAATTACACTCACCATAGACCTGATGAAATTAGTGAAAATTAAATCAGACGTGCCAGCAGTTTACCTGATCTGTTTCTATCCAGATGGTCCTTATAAGAATGGTAATCAAAAATTAATTTGTTATTCTCCTGTCACCCTTTATTCCTTGCTTTAAATCCATTTGGAAAGTGTCAATGAGGATAGATATATTGGCTCATCCGTATTTTCATAAGGGTTGGATCACTATTAAAACATTAATTCAATGGATCTAGTGTAGCTGGGTTTACCAGTAAGATTTCTCCTATATCTTATAGCGTAACTGCTATTGTTAGTCTCAACAAAACTTGGGGAGTCAACACTTATATATTAAATTAATTCCACAGGTCTTCTATAGCTGAGTTTTCAAAGTTATCCATCCCTTACATGTCTACTACACTGTGCATGAGATTTATGATGGCCACCTTGGTTGACAACTGATGAAGTTGGCAGAGGATATACATTATAGAAACAGAAGAAGCTGCCTTATAGTGATCCAGTCCTTTGGTACATCTAATCCACAAGTGTCAACTCTGAGTAGAAGTGATTCTACAGTGTTTCAGGCAGAAACCTGAAGATTGCTAGTAGTCTCTGATCTAAAAGCCAAACAGGCCTAACCCTGCTTAGCAGTTGAAATCAGATTGGGTTTGTTCAGAAATAATATAAGCCATGGACTGTTTTGTTTTATTTTACATTGAACAGAGTTTAGTCTACCTTACAGCTGAAAGATGGGGGGGGGGGGGTATGAAAAATGCTTTCCACTTTTCAAACCCTGTTCACTATAGAAAAATCAAGCCCCCCCCCCCCCCCCCCAAGTGTTTATGCTGGTGATGACTGTGTTTCCATGCTGAATGAACAATGGGGAAAACCCCTCTTCATTTGAAAATAAGAAAAGTATTGTTATGACTTTAATATTTATTCAGAGCCAGTGCTGTGCTTAGTGCAGCAAATAAAGAAATGGAGGATGGGGCAGAGGAATAAATAACTTCAGTTATATTTGGCTGTTTGAGAAAGTTCATGGAGCTCATGAATTTGCCAAATGGCCTCTTATTGATCTTAGCTTTTGCTTTGATAAGAGCATAGACTTTGTCCTTCCCTTCTATGCTCTGTACAGTTCAGTAAGTTATGTTTTGTAAATCATTTTCTTCTCTAGCAAGGCAAACTATTTGAAAGTGCTTAATGTCTGAACAGTAGCTCCTGTTTGGGGAGACTCAGGCAATACACACTGGGTCATTTCTTGTGACCCATTTTGGGAACTTTGGGAAACATTTTGGGAAACATAATTTTTGTTATATTCTTTCTCACTTGTTATTTATGCTTGGTGACAGTGTAGAAAGCATAGATACCCTTAACCAGGGTGATCAGATATCCTGCCTTTCCAGGACATGTCCTGCATTTCAACCTTCTATCCAGGAGGAATTCCAAAATACTATCTATTTTGAGCATGATGAATCAGCCCATTAAGTAACATAACATTTGTTGTTTCCCTTTGAGAAATTAGTCTACCTGTCTTTGTTGCATATAGGGGAATAGGATAGATCTTTCCAAAGTCCCCCCACCCCACCCCGGCAGCATCAGCAGACAAGACTTGCCTCCAGAGCTCAGAATGTGTTTGTTTCTTGTAGGGGAAAAGTACAGCAAACATGTTAAGCTGCTTGAGGACACAATGCAAAAGTTGAAAGGATTTTTCCTTTGTTTGAGAACAATGGCTATATGAAAGGAATAATTTAAATGTACATACAGGCCAAAAGTTTGTTACTAGTAAAGTATGAACTTAAGCATTTGTCTTGCTCAGAATTCTATAAGCATATTGCAAGCCAACAAGACATTTTAACAAGTTAAGTTCATTTGAAAAATTTGGTTGAGTTCGACTTAGGGTCACCATAAGTCAGAAATGACTTGGAGGCATACAACAACAAACATAAAAAACTACAATATATGTAAGATAGATGTAATAAATCATGTGAAATGAATTTATGGGCACGTACAGACAGGCCAAAATAAAGCTGTTTCGGGTCACTTTGGTGGTATGCTGTTTAAATGACAAACACATCTTAAGAGGTCAGAAGCTGCACCAAAGCTGCACTCCAGTCCTTAGGAGTGGAGTGTGGCTTTGGTGCAGCTTCTGGCCTCTTAGGATACATGTAGCATTTAAATAGCATATGTCTAAAGTGACCTGAAGCAGCTTTATTTTGGCCTGGCTGTTCGGGCTCTAAATTTATTTTAGTGCTTTTAGCTTTTATTTTCATAGAATCATAGAATAGTGGAGTTGGAAGAGACCACAAGGGCCATCCAGTCCAACCCCCTGCCATACAGGAACTCGCAGTCAAAGCTTCCCCGACAGATTTCCATTATTATCTAAGGAAGGAGACTCCACTACACTCCGACAAACAGCTCCTCTTAATGTTGAGGTGGAATCTCTTTTCCTGCAGATTCCATCCACTGTTCTGGGTCCTGTTCTCTGGAGCAGCAGAAAACAAGCTTGCTCCCTCCTCAATATGACATCCCTTCAAATATTTAAACAGGGCTATCATATCACCTCTTAACCTTCTCTTCTCCAGGCTAAACATTCCCAGCTCCCTAAGTCGTTCCTCATAGGGCATGGTTTCCAGACTCTTCACCATTTTAGTTGTTCTCCTTTGGACACGCTCAAGTTTCTCAATGGCCTTTTTGAATTGTGGTGCCCAGAACTGGACACAATATTCCAGGTGGGGCCTGACCAAAGCAGAATACAGTGGCACTATTACTTCCCTTGATCTGGACACTATATTTTTATTGATGAAGCCTAAAATTGCAAGCCGCATCACACTGTCGACTCATGTTCAACTTGTGGTTTACTTGGATTTCTAGATCCCTTTCACATGTAGTTTCCTTCAGCCAGTTGTCCCCCATCCTATATCTGTGTATTTTATTTTTCCACCCTAAGTGCAGTATCTTACATATCTCTGTGTTGAATTTCATTTTGTTAGCTTTCGCCCAGCTTTCTAGTTTATTCAAGTCATTTTGAATTTTAATCCTGTCTTCTGTGGTATTAGCTACTCCTAATTTGGTGTCATCTGCAAATTTGATAATGTCTTACATTTTTCTTGAGTGTTTTTACATTTTGTGGTGCCTTGTCCTCCTTTGTGGTGATGACGTCTGATCACCCTCCTCTTAACAGTGTATATTTTCCATATTGAAAAGCACCACTATAGTGACTTGTTTGGAAATAAAGTTTGGAAAGACATCATTAATTTGCTACTGCTAATAAATATTTTAAACAATAATTTTGAAAGTCATTATTAAATGTTGACATTGATGAGTGATGGTTAGCATTCCATTTTATTTTGTTATGGAGAAATAATTTGGAAAGAGAATTGACTTTTTTGTAATTGTAATATGTTTTTAAAAAGTTGAAACTTGTATGCTGTTAATGTGTTATTAGCAATCAACTTAATTTATTAATATTATATTTTTTGCCAATGTAGTTACTGTTGGTAAATCAATTTCTGAATTGACTTTAATGTTAACAAATTAGCCTTGACATTAATATTGACAAGTCTGGATTTAAACAACAGCATATGCTTGGAACCTAGAGCTAGTGTAGTGTAGTAGATTGAGTGTTGAGTGTTGAGTATTTTGGGAGACCAGAGTTAAAATTCTTGCTCAGCCACGGAAACCCACTTGGTGACCTTAAGCAAGTCACTCTCTCTTGGTCCCAGTGAAAGGCAATGGCAAACCCCCTCTGAACAAAACCTCCTGAGACCCCCCCCCCCCCCCGGAAGATTCTCTTACAACATGCTGCCTTAGGTCACTGTAAGTTGGAAATTTTTTGAAGACACACAACAAGAAAAATGACTTGGAGAAAGTGGACAAAGGAGATCCCCAGACTTAATGAGATATGCTTAAATGCTTTCCACTTAGAACTATGCTTAAATAATGCTTTACAAACATTTTTAGTGAGTTTGTTTCTCACTTTACACTTTGGGGTATCTCCTCCTTTTTTGGCAATGCATTAGGTAGAGTGAGGTGGTCACCTCTGATACCAGCTAACATCAAGGTGTGAAGAGAGAAGTGTAAACTAAGCAAAAGGGATAAAGATATCTTGTAAACTACAGCACCTATAAAACTCTACACCTGGTGCTCACCCTCGGTCTTTCTTTCTCTTAGACACATAGAATCCCCCCACACCTGAAAAAAGAAGTGATACTATAAAAAAGCATTCCTAATTTGATTTTTTTTCTTTCTCCCTTCAGTTCTGATTTTTTGTTTTTGGTTTTATAATCTATCATAGAATATTACATTTATAGTTGATCATGCAGTGTGCACACACATAGGATATTATATTTGATTATCTCTGTTTCTTTCCTCTTTTTCAGGCTTTCCCAAGCTTAGTACATGAATTCCAGGGTTCCTCTGGTTAAAAATAGTACTTTTGTGCATTTCCTCTCACTGACAACCTTCCTCTTGGCCACATGCTTTTGACCATACTCTGATATTCTTCAGTCACCTGCTTCCTGTTTTCATCTCTAAAATGTTTTAGGGTATGATGGTGCAGACAAGGGTATCTGTCTCTGTGGTGATACCTACCATATGGAACAATCACCACATTATCAAACTGTCTCTCAGTGCAGAGTGTTTCTACCATTAACTTGTTTGCCCTCATATTTGCTTTGCCCTTTGATCCTTTTTGACATGTGTGCATTTTCTTAGCCCCACTCATGCCTGGTTGCCTTCCACACACATTACACAGCCATGTTTTACCATAGTTCCTTCCTCATCCATCCAACCTTTAGGGTGAGCACAAACAATTATTCCTGCTGCAATTTTTAAATGTCTTTTGTATCATTATCCTTTTTCCTTTATATTGTTTGTTATATGCCCCTAAGTTTTATCATTATGTCATATCAAAATCCATAATTTTGGCCCCAAACCCTGCCCTTGACGTATACATGAAGCCAACATATAGTTGAGTATATAAGTTAGTCTTAGCCGAAAGGTCTAACAATTTAGCTGGACCAAAATATAGTGGTCCATTTCATAAGGCCTGCTAAAGGCATTTCAAAAGTCCTTGTTGAGATCTTCCTGTAATATTGTATATCACTTTCTGTTTTATCTCCTAGTAGTCTCATTCCAGCTGACACCAAGTGACAGGTGGAAAATTGTGCCTAAGAAATGTTTTGACTTTGCAAAAAACAATTTAGCTGTTTCCTTTTTATTCTCTCTCTGGTGAGTTATGCTATACATTATGTGGTTTACTTCAAGTTGTGTAACTGTATATGTATTTTTGTTTCTAATGCCTGGCAGTAAAACAGTTTTGTAAAAATAATCGTAAGTGACATGACTGAGCGACATGACAGATAAGCTAAGAAGTTTTGAGCTCTGGATATCTGGGCTGAAATGGCATAGGTTAAAGGGAAATTGTGTCAGTATCTTTCATTCCCTGATTTGCATAGAAAACCGTATTGCCATGAGCCATAGCAATGAAGCAAGATTTCTGTGCCAGGTTTATTCACAGTTTCTTCTCCAGTGAAAATGTGGGGTTCTCCATCTTCTTTGAACTGGAAACCCCATGAGCTAGAAAACATCAGGAAGTTATTTGCATTCTGTGCAACCCTAGAATTACATGTTTAAAACAGAGTCCTAAAATAATGTTAATATCATTATATAGTATAAACTGATTTATAGTGCATATTTATCTTTTCCCTTTTTTTCAAGATCTGAGGCACCGTTTCCAATTGTAGTATGGTAAAATGCTCAAAGTGGATTCAGTGCCTGCTTTAAATAAACTTGAGTCTATTCAGTAATGATAATAATAATAATAATAAATTCTAAGCATGCTTTTTTCTTTTAAAAAACTTATAATAACTGTAGCATTTTTACCAACAGAGATCAAATGCCTTTTTCTTAGGAAATAGGGATCTTTGATATGCTTATCTAGTTCACAAACCCATTGCTTGTTCACAATAATAGTCACTAAGAATGTGGGAAAAGTGACTTGATCAGAAATATAGATGCCTTTCAAGAAGATGTAATTTTTAAAATTACATGTATTCTTTTTTCTGTATACTCTGCTAGATGAGAAACCAGACGAAATCTTCAAGTGTAAAGCTATATCAATAAACTCTAAAATCAGAATCATAAATGTCATAGCATTTGTATTTTCTATGTATAGTTGTGAAAGCTGGACAGTGAAGGAAGCTGAAAAGATGAAAATCGGGTGTTCTGAGGCACTTTCTCAACTTTTTACACATTTAAAGGCCTTTTTTTCCCAAACCAGGAAAAGATTAGATTACTTTGCTATGTCAGTATGTTTGACGTTTTAAATTCTACATTGTTTAATTGTATTTTAAGGGGGGTGGGTTGAGGGTTCAGATTGTATATTTTTAATCTTGTAAGCTGCCTCGATTGCATTTTGTAGAGAGGCAGGATATAAATAAATTTTATTATTATTATTATCACTTACAGTTTTCAAACCAAGGTATGTATAGGTGAAAAACCCGTAAAAGATGAGGGGGCCTAATGCACCTCAATGTGGTCATTTCATTACATTTATTTACATTCATAAACCAAAATAACCCTAATGTGGTGAAATGGACAATACCAGCTCTAAATAGTCTTTAATGACAGAATAGTAAGAAACATTGCAAGGCAAATTACTAGAATTCCAGTTGGTGAAACAATGAAATCAGTGAACTATGCCATGGATCCTGTTGTGCTTCCAGATACAAGTCCTGATCTAACCTCATTCCAGGCCTAGTGAATACCACATGGGCTGAAACATGGCTTGGTGGGAGGGATAAGGAGAGGGAGAATAGAAATAAAATGGAAATAGAATATATATATATATATATATATATATATATATATATATATATCCCGCCTTTCTCCCTGGAGGGACCCAAGGCAGCTCACAGATAAAACCTTTAAAATTGTTATAAAATTCAAACAATTAAAAAATCAATATATATAAAATCACATAAAATACACACAAGCTAAAAACAGACCTGCTCCATAAAACCACCCCGCTATGCATTATGTACAGAAAGCCTGCCGGCATAAAAATATTTTGCTTGGTGGGTAAAAGCAGGGAGGGGTCTAGCCTCCCCAGAAAGGGCTTTCCAGAGGGTGAGAGCAGCCACCAAGAAGGCTCTCTCTCATGTCCTCACCAGGCAAGCCTGTGATCTTGATGGGACCAAGAGAAAGCCTTCTCCTGTAGCTCTTATTGCTCTTTTAGGTTCCTATGGGGAGATATAATATCTCAAATAGTCTGGACCCAAGCCATATAGGGCTTTATAGGTCATCACCAGCACTTTGAATTGTGCCCGGAAACAACAAGTAGCCAGTTGAGCTTTTAAACAAAAGAGTTATATGTTCCCCGTAACTGGCCCCGGGCCAGCATTCTGGTTGCAGCATTTTGAACCCACTGAAGTTTCTGGACAGTTTCCAAAGGCAGCCCCACATAGAGTGCATTGTAGTAGCCTGGACGGGATGTAATCAAGGCATGTGTCATTGTAGCCAGATCTGATGTCTTAAGGAACAGGCGCAGCTGGTGCACAAGGTTAATCTGTGCAAATGCACTCCTGGGCACTGGTGAGAACTGGGCATCAGCCTCAGAGTGGAGTCGAGGAGCACGCCCAAGTTGCAAGCCTGAGATTTCGGGGCAAGTGTAATGCTATCCAGCACAGGCAAAGCCCCAATTCCCTGATCTGCCTTACGACTGACCAAGAGCACCTCTGCTATAGAAATAGAAATAGCAAAGGGGGGGGGAGGCAAAGAACTAACAAAACAAAAATCTCTTTGCAACTTAGCTGACTCACATATCTTCTAAACACTGGGTAATAGCAGGCTTTGTTTTCCCACCACAGATTTTTAATATCCTTTAATACCTTATCATTTAATACCATTTAACCTTAGGGCAATGGTATACATTTATTGTGATGTATGGTAACAGAATCCATGATAACTGTTATAGAATAACATCAAGCAATGCAAATTAGAGGGGGAAATATATCACAAGACATACTGGGAGGTGCACTCCAGAATCCTGTTTATTGGTGATCTAGGATTGCTGTAGGAAGAAATATATCTTGATTGTACTCCAGACTTTTGTCATAAAATCATTCCCCACTGACTCTTTGTTCAGTGGAGTCAAGGTAAGTGGTGAATTAGAGTCCACATTATAAAACTGTAGACATTGCATTTTAAAATTGTCAACAAAAGACGGATGTTTAGAGCTAAACTAATGATGCATTTATGTGATCAAAATTGTGCTTGTTAAAGGTCTGCATGTGGTTTTGGATGATTATCTGAACAAAACCCATATCAAGGAGCCTTGTTAAAAATTGTTGTAGTCATTTTGTCCTAGCACCACAGGACTTGGAGAACCTGTTTGAGGCTGTGAGCCTATCTGAGTAATGATGGCCTGGAACAGATGGGCCTTTCATAAAGCCCTCATCATGTGCTAGGGTTGCCTCAGGGCGGTACGCCCACATGCCGCTCAACCCTAGCACATTATGAGGGTGTAACAATGGTGGTGCCCTGTATACATGGGCGCCACCATTGTTACGTAAGCACTGCACGGCGTCCGCATGGTGCCATGTGGCACTTATGTAATGAGTGCACCAGTGGCGCACTTGTCATGCTGCTGCCGTGGCATAACACCCCCCTCCCCCTGCTTTTCATGAGTTCTTTTTCTGCCAGCAGGAAGCCACACAGTTTGGTGGGTGCGGCTTCCCTCCGGCAGAAAAACAGGTGCTGGCAGGCCACCCATTTTGGTTGCTCTGTACTGCGCCGATGTCAGCAGAGGATAAGGTGGCAGTGGAGTCCAGGTAATAAATTAAAACCATAAATCCAGTTGTGGTAAGTAAAGGAGAGCTAAGTCAGTGGTGGCTGGGATAGGAGAAGAAAGTTGACATCTCTGAGCAGCCTGTCCCTCCAAAGCATGGCTTCAGGAGGAAAGAGATTTTTCAGAAGCAATTGTCCAAATTCTAAATTCTCTTTCTTAAAGTACTTTGGCTCCAAGGACTTCTTATCCTGAAGCCATGATTTGGAGGAATAGATTGCTGTCACTAGATCCTTTCAGGAGTGAAGAGACAGTGCAACTCCATGTATGGTGCACCAGCAGGATACCAGCCTTAAAATGAGAAGAGCCCTCTGACAATAAGCAAAATGAGAATTAGCCTATCCTACTTAGCAATGGACTTGTCATGTCAGAAACGAATTGGTTTCTTCCTGGTGGTTTCCATAGAGAGAGATATCCTTCAGGGAAAAGCTGATTATGATGATTTACTTATATCTCACCTTTATCCCAATATATGGATTCAAGGCAGCTAACAACAATTCAATTTAAAAACAATGCAAAAACATTAAAAAAGTAAATATATGAATTTTAAAAACAATTAGACAATTTAAAAAGTTAAAACTGTTACGCATTAAAAATATTAAAAATGTATTAAAAACTATATACAAACCTTAATCTGGTTTGAACAGCATTAAAAAACCCAACATGCACCATTGGAACAGAGAGGACAGTCCATGCCATTATGATTGACAGAAGCTTTGGTTGAATCTTCATATGCATGGGACCAGTCTTGGCTGTACAATTAGGCTGAGTGAAGCAACCATCTCAGCCATCAGAGGTAGTCAGCCTGCTGTATCTATGGATGGGTTCAATCAACCATGGCTTGAAAATATTTTTTTTTAAATATAAATTCCAAAAAGCAAACCTTGATTTTCCATTTTATATAAGGGACACCATTTTACTGTGCCACCGTATTTAATGGGCTTGAACATCCATGGATTTTGGTATCCACATGGGTCTTGAAACCAAACCCTAGCAGATACCAAGGGCTCATTGTACTTGTTTTCTCTTCAGCTGCATTCCAATGTTCTCCCCTGCTAGCTCAAGCCTAAAGTGGTTTAGGGGGTAGTAGCTCTTCTGATATGCACACTTCCTCATCTATTCTACCATAGTATTTAGAGCAATTGCATGGTAGTAGAAATTAAAACCTAGCAATACACAAGTCAAAAGAACTAGCATTTTCACTGCCTAGTTATTGTTTTAGATGTTGGCATTCTGCTTGTTTTGAGGAAGACAGGAGTGTGAAGTGAGACAAAGCCAGCTTGTGAAAAGCTCAGGAATTCCTAGAGTATGTGGGGAAGGAATGGCCAATTAAGTTATGCTACACTTTCTTGTGCTTCTTCCAGTGTACAGATTAATCCCTCTGGAAATCTCAGGGACCTGGTTGCTCATTGAGACCAATGGGAACCAAAGCTGTTCACCACCTCCCATGACCAGTTTGTAAAGCTGCAATAAATTCACAGGTTCTGCTTCATTGTGGTCCTTGTGATTATCTTCTACAATTTCAGCTCATGTGTTATCGAAGTTAAGATAAACTCACTGGTAGAGATGCAGTGAAACATGAACATTACAGCAAGCTCTAAGGTCTAACACAGTCTGGTCAGAGTGCTTACCCTCTTATTTCTTTTAATTATCTGAAGAAATGTGAGCTGCACAGGGGATTCTTAACCTAAAGCTTGCTTCAAGCAGTAATTTCCCCTTCAAGGCTAATCAATATAAAACATTTTGACAATAGGCTCTTGTTTTTACATTTCTTCTTCTTCTTCTAGGCTTTGTGGTTGGATCATACAATGATGTCTCCACTTCCAAGACTTGGCAAAATGAAAAGACTGACCTACATTTCATTTATTTTCTGAAAGGAATCAGAGAACATGCATTTCTATGTGTTTCCTTCCAAAAGAATAGTGAGATAAATGTGTTTTTCTCCCAAGGACTTCAGTGAATTGAAGATGCAGAAAGGGTTAATATGAATTCAGTAGCAGGTAATAATTACAGACCATAAACAAACATAAAATTAAAAATAGCGATCTTTATTTAAGATAGATATTTTACTGGCCTGTTATATACAATTAAAATTAAAATGCAGAATGGAACAAACTAATCAAAGTGAAAAGTAGCAAGGTTTCAAAAACCATATAAGATTAGCATTGCCTCCAAATGAAATTAAAGAGAAAATGTTAATCATCACAAACACAACACAATACAACACAGTTTATTGAATTGTTTTTAAGTATGTTTTGTTTTCAATTCCACATTGTTTAATTGTATTTTAAGTGTGAGTGGGTGGGTTGAGGCTTCGGATTGTATATTTTAATCTTGTAAACTGCCCTAATTGCATTTTGTAGAGAGGCGGGATATAAATAAATTTAATAATAATAATAATAATAATAATAACCCAAGATATGTATTTTTCTGAATGACTTAAGGACACATTTCAATCAATCAGTCAATCAATCATAAACATTTAATAACACCTTTTCATGGAGGTTCTAATAGAAAGTAAAACAGTAAAAAGAAAATACAGCTTACAAAGCAACCAACAAAACATTTGCTGTTTTTATGTGCCTTGAATTCAACTCAGACTTAAGGAGAGCCTATCATAAGAGCTGGGGGAAGGTTTGTGTGAAAATGGTTATTCATAGGAACTCCATCATTTCCTTTCTGTCCATTCTGCTCTGTTAAAATTGATATGTTTTCTCTAATTACAATATAGAACTTCTTCAGAATGAATCTTGAAACATTCCTGCAGAGATTAAAAGTCAAATTACATTACAACTGTCTGATTGTTTAAAAAAAAAGGAAGAAAATATTAATTTTGTGAATTGCTTCCTAAAAGCTGCTACCTGACTGAAACCCGAGTTAATAGAAAAATGCCATGCACATTTATTCAAAAGTAAATCCCATTGTGTCCAATTGTGTACTTAGGACTTTGGCTTTAAAGCATAAGAAGCTTTAGAAATTGATACCCTGACATAAATTTCAAATTGTGTGAGGCATCACGTTAAAGTAACGATGGGAGGGATGTTCTGTTAGAGGTAGCAATCTGTGCATGCATATACAGACTAATTGCAAGTTTGCATGTTTGTTTGCTTTTTCACACCCACACTTCCTGCATTACTCTAACATATAGTCATTTTTTCTCTCCCCACTGACTCTTTTTCTCCCTTACATTAGACCATGTATTTGATTATGCATACATTTTAAAAACTGAAGCTATTTTCTTTTGTTTTACAAAGATGATTTAGCTCATTCCTTTTCTTTGCTAGACTGTATAGTAGTGGATAAGTGAATGTGGGCAGTGGCATAACTAGAAATGGTGTCACCCCAGTGTGGTAATTCATGATGTTACCCCCAGACTTCCTGGTACAAACCCCAGGCACCCCATTCCCCCAGCCAGGTCACCTCTGCCATGGTGGGGGTGGGTTACTGCTCCACCTGGCACCATTTTCTGGGGCTGGTGGAGCTGCTGAGTAAGCATAAGAGGGAGACAACGTGCTTTTTCACCTGGTCAGCAGACATGGAAGGAAGCCCCTTCCCACCAGAGGCTGACTGAAAACCTTTTCAACTTTTTGTTAGACTCTGCCACCTGGCAGCGTTTTTCTTGCTCTGCCAGCAGCCCTGCCAGATCCAGACCCAGAAGAAGCTGCTTGGTGGCAGCAGCACCCACTCCCACCAGCGGCTGCAACCGATAATCATCTCTTTGGGTGTTCACCCTCCTCTGAGGTGACACTCAGTGTGGTCAGCACCCACTAGTGATGCCCCCGTTCAGCTTCTTCCTTACCAATCTGGCTATTTTGCCCACCAACTTTTGCAGGACCGGGGACCACTTTCGCATTATCTCAGATCTTAGTGTGCTACATCCAGTCATTTCTAGGAAACCTAAACATACTTTAAATGAAGTGGTGGTTGGTGGCTTCATGTCAAGAGAGGCCTTCATCTATTCTCATTTTAGTCTAAACTTCACAGGAGTTATCCGGGGTACTGAGCCTAATCCCCAAAATAAGTTTAGGATCTTGTAAAACTCCTTGAATGTTTGGACTAAAATCTGGAAAGGATTCACTGCCCCACTGACATCAGAGGCACTAGCTGTTGCTGAACAGAAAAGATGCACTGTGTTTTATGAGTTAGCACTTGAAACTGTCTGGAAGCACCAATTCTTTGTAATATTTTCAGGGTTTTTTTAAACATCTGCATATGAAGTTCTAGTTAAACACTGCATCAAAACATTGTAATCTTGACTGTGTCTCAACAATTTATTCACATTGATCTGCCAAGATTTCAATTTCAGGATATTTCAAATTCTTTACCTTTCTTCTTCCTCTGCTATTCTGTAATCTTTGTTCAGAGCTATTTTAGCACTATTCACAAGGTAATTCCATTACAATGATAATCTTCCCATTCTAGGAGGCCATTTGTTGAATAATAGTCAAAGTAATTGTCACTTTTTAAAAAAAACAATATATTGTTTTTTAAACTCAATTTAACATGGAGTGACAGATAAAGCAACAGAATAATATTCTTACATACTGTTGATATGCTTTTGGGGTTGAGAAGAAATTCAGTTCTGTAACTGGATATGGCTTTGTCAGCCTTCTGTTCTCTACCATATTTAAAAAGCAAAGAGATCTGGTAACACTCAATAGAAGGGCTGCAGAGAAGAGTCTCAGGGTATTGAAAAAGGTGGATTTATTCTTGCAACTAGTCCAACATATTTTGGCCTACTAATATATAATGGCCTTGCCAGGGGCTGATAAAAGATAAAGGAAGAAAAGGGATAATACATAAACTGGAACTGTCATACTTCGGTCTGGGAAGGAGGGAATAGGCTGGCCCAGCTCCACCAGGGCTAGCCTGAAGATAGAGTCTCCTCCCTCCATAATTGTCATCCTTCAGCCTGCGAGGGAATGAATAGGCTGGCCCAATTCCATCAGGGGCTAGCTTGACGATAGAGGCTCCTCCCTCCACAACTGTCATCCTTTGGCCTGGGAGGGAGGGAGGGAATAGGCTGGCCCAGCTCCACCAGGGCTAGCCTGAAGATAGAGGCTCCTCCCTCCATAATTGTCATCCTTCAGCCTGTGAGGGAGTGAATAGGCTGGCCCAGCTCCACCAGGGCTAGTGTAAAGAAGAAGAGCCCTCCCTCTAGTCCATCTGCCTTGGTCCAGGCATCAGAGGGAGAGAAGAACCACTGGACCTCATCCCCTTTCCCGCCACCATTCCCTTCTCCTTTTGTGATGTGTCTTTTAGATTGTAAGCCTGAGGGCAGGGAACCGTCTTATTAAAAATAATAATTGTAAGCCACTCTGAGAGCCATTAGGGCTGAAGGGCAGGGTATAAATAACATAAATAATAATAATAATAAACAAAACTTATAACAGGAGACAAATTAAAATTTGCAATGTTAAGTTTGTGTACATCAAGATGCATGCAATATGTCTCAATTTAAAAATCATATTAAACCAAATAAACTTAAGTAAATACAAAATATTATTTAACAATGCAACCTGAAAACCATCACGATCCAATCGATTCAAATTACAAGAAAAAAATATTCCACTTAATTATTAGGAAGAACTTCCTCACAGTATTAGCTGTTGAGCAATGGACTAGAATGCTACAGAATGTGGCAGATTTCCTTCCTTTAACATCATTAAAAAGAGGGTGGGGTGCTTCAGTTGTATATTCCTGCATAGAAATGTGTTGGATAAGCAGTAGTATCATTATGGGGTGCGGGAAGTGCAGACTGCACCGGGTGACACTACTGAAGGGGGTTAATAACACAGAAGGGGGTGACACCTGGAGAGTGCCCCCATCTTCCTGCCCCATGCCATAGCACATAGCAGGAGGGAGAGGGCCCATCACCCCTGCCCCTGCCCCGAATGGCTTTATTTCAGAGTAAAGCCACATGGGACAGGAAAGGAGAGGGCCCATTACGCTCTGTCCTCTGAAGTACTCTGAAGTAAAGCCACATGGGGCAGGGAGTTAGGGGTGAGATCTTTTGACTCCACATGAAAGCCCCATCCCCTGTACCAGGTGACACCAATAAGATGGCCTTTGCACTTTGTGATGCTAAGTAATAACAGCAAAATTCCATTTGAAACAACAGAAAAATATACCTTTTGTTTGTGGAAGAGAATTTAAAGACAAAAGCCTCTAAGTACTGACTCCACTATATTATATAGAGTCTGATATGTTCACAAATCTTTACATGATAGTCAAATTTGTTTATTTATTTTCATGAATACAGCCAATCTCATTTATTATTATCTGCATACTCATTTCTGCTGATGGTGCTTTTCCAAAATAGATTAATATTTGCCCTTTGTAGGTCCTGACATTTAGATGTATGGATGATGTTCAAATGATAACTGCTTACAGTTGAATCATAGATGTATGCCACCTCTGGGTAGCATGATGGCAAGAATAATTTGAACACATAGTCATTGGCCAAAAAGATTTAAGGAGATTTTCCCATTTCTGCAACAATTGCAGACACCATGGTATGTGTGATAGAGGATTATCCCAGTGCAAGAGGAAAATCTACACATATTAGCAGATTTAGCATTAAGGTGAAGATTGATGGAGAGAGGCAATACCATCTTGAAGCCCATCAATCCATACTTTAGCCCATCAGTTGAATGGATGTGCATCTGCTATAGAAATATAGCTGGGTGGTTCTCCCTTGCCCCTCTCTCCACCAGTTAGCAAATAGCTGTGTTGGGAGTGATGAAGCAGCTGAAAGGTAGTTTGGATGGGTTAGTGAGAACATGTTATGTGTTTCTGTCTTCATACTACACCTTCCTTTTCCAGGATTTGTTTATCTATTAAAATATATATGAGCTGTATATTCATCCTGTCAATCTTAACAAGGAGATCCATGATTTAGAACATGGAAGGCATGTTGAAATCATTTGTGTAAAAGCCATAATGGGCAATGACATCTCTGCTGGAATCTACAACAGACTTCCAAGCCAGACTGAAGTCTAGGATGATGCTATCCTAGCCCAGACCATCAAACATTCAAAGAGTAAAGATATAGTACTTGTGAGACATCAAATGTTCCCATATCCATTGTAAGTCAAATGCTCTCAGGGATATAAGGTCAAACAAATGTTTCACTTACCTTCCTGACAATTTCATTTAAAAAAGAAATGGATAAAATGAAAATGGGATTGACAATCATGGACCAGATTCTTAGCAACTGGGAAGACCCACCCAGTGAGGTGGAAATGGTGGGAATAATCTTGGGTAGAAGTGACCACTTTGGGGATTTGTTATTCAGACGAAGGGGAAAGTGAAGTTGGATGTGCATGGTGGGTTTGAACAGAGCTGATTTTTATAGTCTTAGGGCAGTATTGGGTAAGATCTGATGGCCAGAAACGTTCAGAGAAAAGAAGGTTCATAATGTATGGGAGAGTCTTAATGTTGACACAATCACAAACAGTTCAAAGGAGAAAGAATAGTGGGAGAAATGAAGTAACTGCATAAAGAGCTTTCAGATGAGTTCAAATTTAAAAGGGTAATGGAAGATGGGGCAAGAAAGAGTAAAAAAAATAGCCCATATCCATAAGGAAATCAGAAGGACTAAATTTCAGAATGATATCTGGCTTGCAAGAGAGATGAAAATGATATTCTGGGTAATTTTGGCTATGCTTGAATTGAGAGAAGGATCGAGGAAGTGGCAAGTCTGCTGTGTAGAGAAAATAAAGATATGCTTATAACTGACAGAGAGCAGGTGAAACTACTCAACACCTACGCCTATGTCTTCTCCCAAAAGGAAAAATGTGTGGAAAATATTCAACCTGGCAAGAATAGAATAAATGATATAGTGAGCAGGCTGCATCTCAAAATAGTAAAGAGATAGGAGTGGGAATGGCTAACTACTTTAAATGAATCCATGTTTCCAAGGCCAGGTGAACAGCATCCAAGAGTAATAAAGGAACTTGGCAAATATAATCTCAGAACCTCTGTCTGTACTCTTTGAGAACTCTTGGTAAATAGACAAGTTCTTGTAAACTGCTGATGGGTAAATTTTTTCTCCATCTTCAAAATGGAGTAAAAAGAGGACTTTAGCAAATACCAAACAGTCTACTTGATGCTAATACCAGGACAGTTTACAGAAGAAATCATTAATTTCTTTCTATATATTCTTATATGATCCTCAACAGTCCTGTTCCTTGAGATACGATTTAAAGTCCGAGATGATTTTTATAATCTTTTTATGTTCTGTCTTGTTATATTCGGTCTAGGATGCTTCTCCTCTTTTACAAGCAGTTCTTGTGAAAATATTTTTATATTTATATTATATGGCTCCTATTTTCCTTATAATCTGTAATTGCCTCCTTCAAACCTTGATTTAATTTGTACCAGAGTTCATACTATGCCCATGTAAGTGTCCCAGTTTCAGTTTTGTCCTTCCTTCGTTTTAGTCCTCCCCCCTCCAGTCCACTATTCCTTCACTGTAGCAAAGTTTTCTTTGTGATCATAAGCAAAATGAAAAGCAAGTTTGTTTATTGGAAATATCTTCTCCTGTCAGGGTTAAGTGTAGCTTATCCAATTTTATTTTCCTTTAGAAGATTAAAATAAGCGGTGGCAACACTTTGCTTCTACCAGCTGCACCACTGATGTCAGCTGCTCTGCCGCAGCTGTGGCTGGCTCTCACCCCTTCACCTTCATGCGTCTGTTTGGCTGTCCCCTTCAAACCTCCATTCTTAGCTGATTTCCTCTGGATGCCCGGGTTTTCAGGTGGCCACGTTGGGCCCCCAGCATCTCCTTTGTTCAGGATAATTTTTGGGTGGTACTAGCAGATCTTCTGTCCCCAAACTAAGCCTTCAGCTAGGGATCACCTTCACAGTGACCCAAGACGATGATCCTCACGTCACCATAGTCCGCCGGAAGTCCAAGTTCTTTTGACAAGATTTTTGACAAGATATTCCATGATGTTCATGCAGCTAGACTGGAATAATAAAATGTGGACCAGGTAATGTCACTGAAAGGTGAATCAATACTTATAGTTTAGATTTTTAATTGTAGTGTATGGCTGTTAGACTGAATTGAGGCCCTGAACTGGGCCTTGACAAATCATTTTTACCCTGGAGAAAAGTGTCCTGTGTGTGGTGTTCAGCCTCTTTATAAATGACTTTGCTGAAGAGATAGAAGGAATGTTCATCAGATTTACAGATCATGCAAAACTAGGAGAAGAACATATTCTTTGAGAAGACAGCATCCAAATTCATGATGGCCTTAACAAAATGGGGATCTGGCTAACAATTAGCAAACAAATTTGGAGAGGAAGAAATATAAGGTACTGCATTTAAACAGGAACAATCTGATGAATATGGGTGTCATCTGACTTGAAAATAGCAATGTGGGAAAAGGATTGAGTGGTCTTATCAGACCACAAGATAGACATAAATCAGCAGCAGCAAAAAAGGAAAGGAATCCAGGCTGCATTAACAGAAAATAGGGAAGCAGTAATGGTACTTTCTACTGCTCTGAAAAAGCCATGTGTTTATTTTTGGGTACCAAAGTTTAAAATGGATATTGACACAATGAAGTGTGCCCAGGGGATGGGAAAAGGTATGGAAATAAAACTCTGTGAGGAACAGTTAAAGAAGCATGGCATTTTTTCATATAGAGATGAGAAGGCTGAGATCTGATATGATTGTTGTTAATTTCCAAGTTGGCTTTGTCTTATGGTGGGCCTATGAATGAGAGATCTCCAAAATACTCTGTTATTAACAGGCCTATTAAGAGGTTGGAAAATCAAAGTTGTTGCTTGCTTGGTTTGTAGCTTCAGACTTTTCTTTCACATCTGAGAATATCAGTAACTGAACACTCTTTCAGCTTGAATCTAGTTGCATCATTAGACACAAAACTATTCCTACTTGTCCTCTGTTCTTTTCCAGTAGCTGCTTGAGTGCCTTCTGACAGGGGAGCCTCGTTTACCAGCACTATCACTTCATTTTAGATTGTCTCATCATAGGAATTTCATGGTAAAAGATATTCAGAAATGACTTACTAGTGCCTCCCTTGATGAGTAATAACAAGTGTTAGCTATGGTACCATTGCCATTGTCTCTGAGAGATCCTCTGCCAGTGTCATTCCAACTGCTTTTGCCCAGTAGATTTTTGACACATATACAGTAGTATGGCTCCTCAGCAGAAGTCTGTCTGGTGTGTGAAATGCTACCAGCAGCAGTGTTACCAGCAGCATAGCCTCTTGCCTCGCAAAAAGCAGGAAATTTCATCACTACGGAAAGATAGCGCCAACTTCAAATACTGAATCCGAAGCACTGTCACACAGGGAGTGGAACAAGCTTGTTTTCTGTTTTTTTAGAGGGTAGGATCCAAACCAATGGATATGTAAAAAGGAGATTTTGACTGAACATCAGGAAGAATTTTCCAATTATAAGAGTACTTCTTGTTTGAAATTGAAACACAGTGGCTGAGAAGATAGAAGGCTCTTCGCTGGAGGCTGAATGGCCATTGGCCAACTCTGTTTTAGACGTACCCTTGAAGTACTGTTGCAATCTACAGTTTTATAATTCTATAATTCTATGATCTTTGCAAATTCCAACCTGAAGTAAATGATCTGCACTATGTAGATGGTTGCACAAATCAAACATAGCTTCCCACTGGATATCAGATTTCTCCCAATGGCAATGGTTGTTGTTGTTGTGTCTTCAAATCATTTCTGAATTATGGTGACCCTAAGGTGATTTCTGGGACTGAGAATATGTGACTCACCCAAGGTCACCCAGTGGGTTTCCGAGTAGGATCAAAACGCATTTGTGTATGCTTGTTGTGATTATAAACTACATTTGGAAATTGATATTTTGGGAGAAAAATACACACTTTAATATGAAACTTGATGAAAACATTGATTTATGAGTAACCACTGAAAATATTGAGGCCTGTTCACACTTAATAACATTTTTTATTTGTTTATTTATTTAATTTGTATCTTGCCTTTCTTCCAGTCTGTAACTCAAGGTGGTTTACAGTGTAAGAGAAAAACAACCTAGAGTTAAAGGCATAATATTTTAGAAAACATATGTCTGAGTGAAACATTTTTTTCCATCCATGACAGGCAAAAAGGGGGAAGATGATTGGGGCTAAAGCACAGAAGTGCTCTTTATTTCGCCAAAACATTTAAGCAGTGTTTAAATGTGCAATGTGCAATGATCTGACAGCATTTGGCTGCAATTTTGTCTAAACATTTTGGAAGTGATATTGAATGGCACTTATGAAGGGAAAACAGTGGGGTGAAAACATTTGCCTAAAGCTATAGTACTAATCACTCTTACTTGGGAGTACATTCCATAGAGCCTACTGGAGGTTACTTTCAAGTAAACATGTGTAAGATTGTACAGCATGGATTTATATTTTGCTTTCCAAATTTCCTCAAATGTAAAATGTTGCATTCTGATAAAATGCTGTCACAGGTTTATGAGTACTACCATTGGTATGTGAAATCCCATTGTTTATGGAAGGTAGTGTATAGCCTGGGTTATCAGGAAGAACAGCTCCGTCAGTAGCCCCTGCTGTAATTCTTGGGTTCCTGTTCCACATCATAGAGACACTGTAAACACAAGACTTCTGATACACTACTCTTTACTCTTAAAGATAAATATTCCCCAAAGAGGTTAAACCTCACAATGTAGGTTGAATAATCTGATGTTCAGCAGACCAATATTTATTTACACTCTAGCAGATCTCAAAGTGATGTTGTGATAGGGAAGAAAGATTCATACAGTTTCCTGCTGAGCATCAAACAAGAGTGGGTAGAAACAAGGTGCATCACCATGGCAATCATAAGAAATATAGTAGTATTTCTCATCCAACTATTCAAACTCCATGAGCTGATGTGTGTGCGCTTGTATATATGTGCCTTCAAGTCTCCTGTTGACTTATGGAGACCCCATGAATGCCATAAGATGTTCTTAGGCAAGCAATACTCAGAGGTGATGAATGCAGAAAATTGGAATTGGGAAGGAGGCTCAAATGCCCATTTTCTGTGTGAAAAACATTTTTGAAGAAATGACACACTGATTATTGACAAGTGAATATTTTAATAGTATTAATACCTGGCCTGGTATATGATTTATAACAGTAAAACTTCTTTTTAATTCGAGAGATTTCTCAAGTCTGCTGCTTTTGTGATATTAATAAACTTGATTTGAGCTTTCAGTCTTTGTAGTGTGGTGAGATCATTTCCATTTTTAGAAGGAATCAAAAAGAACAAAAATTAACCTTGCAATGTTATTTGAATAAAAATTGCCATAAAACTTTTCAAAAATTGACTCCATCAGTTATATCAGTTAATAGAGTACAACTCAAATATATTTTGTAAACCTTTAAAACATTGAGCCTATCCAATGTGAATGAGGCTTTTCTGAGGTGGCCTCACTGCGTTTAACATAAAAGGATACTGTGTAGGAGCTGCTTTCAATAGCAAAAAGCGGTCAACTGTTGTCTAAAAAGTGTTGCTAAAACAGACAGAAAATTTTATATGCTTTTGTCACTGTCTTTATTGCTGTGAATTAGGCCTTACTGAATCATAACAAAAGCCTATGTAATTCAGCACAAGAGCAGCTGGTGACTTTCATGCTGGAAGGGCCAGTAATTCCACTCCAGGCTGTATGCCAGAGTTCAAGACCTATTCAAATTGCTGAATTCTACTCCCACAACAGGAAGAGGAACTAGGGATCAGATTGCAAACATATGATGGATAATGGCATATACTAAACAATTTCAAAAGAAAATCAGTCTGTTAGAAAGACAAATGAATGAAACCTAGAACAAATCAGGCCTGAACTCTTCCTGGAAGCTGAGATGATTAGACTACAGAGATTGTTGCACTGCTTGTTTTTTCCCAATCTGGGATCAATGCCCAGCCTGTTACCATCCATGCAAGATTGGGACTTCTTCTTACTCAGCTAAAAATGTTTCTTTTCCATTCTTAGCAAAGTAATGGGAGATGTTCTGATTGGGTACAAGATGGTTTGGAGCTGTGTGATAACACATGGTTCCAGCTCAGTCTCAGCCCCTGCCCAGATCAAGAAAAAAGCAGCGCAATAATTCCCTGAGTCTGGTGTAATTTGGCCACATCATGAGAAGTCATGACTCCCTAGAAAAGATGATACTAGCTTAAAACAGATGGGCCAAAAGCACTGCCTTCAGGCTAATACTGGGGCATGGTGTTCAGATGATACACATCCCTAGATTGGGCTGAAGTTGTCTCATGGCCACCTAAAGTGGCTCAAACCCAACCACAAAAAGACCACAAAAAAGCATTCCTTGCCAGTGGTCTGTTGAGGACCATAGCAGTGGCAAGTCTCAGGACCAGGGCATCTAGTTGCAAAGGTCCCACTCTACACAGGGTGCACTCATGGCTGGAGCAGCCAGAGGCCACTTCAAGTCATCTGTCTGCTTGAGGCCAAAGGTTGTTAAGGCAGGGTTAAATAGGAAAAGAGGAATCCCACATTCCCAATAGATAGACTCAATCAGGGAAGCCATGGCCTTGAGGACAATACTGCACTACACTGTTTAGTGCTGTTATTCCACTTTTACTGCTTTGGCTGCCTCCTGTGCAATTCTGGAGTTTGTAGTTTACTGAGGTGGTAGTTTAGTGAGATTTCAGTCTGAAAATTCTAACTACCCCTCCCTAAACTGTAAACCCCAAGATGCCACAGGAAACAGCCAAAGCAGGAAAGTGGAATAATATATTCCATGTTATAATTGTGTAGTGCAGTAAAGCCCAGGTCTGCAGGACCTAAGCAGGATCAATGATTGTGTGACTTAGAGGTCTGTCATTCATAGGGGTGCCATAGGTTGAGGTTGGCTTGAAGGCATTTAACAACAAAATCAGTTCTGTACTTTTGACAGCATTTAAATCCCTGGAACATATTCACTGCCCCACTGATATTGAAACTACCAGCTGCCACTGGTCCAGCCTTCTGTTCCCACAATTTTTTTCCACCTATATATGAATGAATGGACTCTGTCATGTTTTCCATGATCAGACAAACATCAATTTCAGGCAACACTTTTATCATGTCATCATCCTAAATCAGGGGTAGGCAACCTGCGGTCCACGGGCCGGATGCGGCCCAGCAAGGCCTTGGGACTGGCCCCAGCCTGGTCCTGCCGCCGATTGCCGCCGGGGCCTTTGGGGGGCAATTGTCTATAGAAGCCTCAGAAACATGCATTTATATTATCATTTTTTTAAAAAATCAGCAAATTTTTTCACGTGTCCTCCATTTTTTAAAAAAAAGTGTCTTCCATTTGAAATTTTTGTCCTACACTTGTCCTGGATTATTTATAAAAAAATTATTTAATTATTTATTTTTTGGCTTCGGCCCCCCCAGTTGTCTGAGGGACAGCAACCCAGGCCCCGGCTCAATAAGGTTGCCTACCCCTGTCCTAAATCATCCACTGAATTATATGAGACTTTTATATTTTATATTTTACTGTTGTTAACCGCCCGGATTGGTTTGCCAGAGGGCGGTATACAAATAAATATTATTATTATTATTATTATTATTATTTTACACAATGGTGTTCTTCACTGATTTTTTTTCTACCACTTCTTCCATCTTTTCCCTTATAGCAGAAAATCAAGAGAGAGAGAGAGAGAGAGAGAATAGCTATACAATGCCTTTTAATTGGTAGACCTTTATCTCATAATACTAGAAATAAAATTATATTTACTTACTGCTTTATCATACTAGGGGACAAACGGGATTTAAAAGAGTTAAACTAGAGAAAACCAGGAAATGCCTGATGTTTATCACACAACATTTCTGGTTTTCTCTAGTTTAACTCTTGTTTAAATCCTAGTGTGATAAAGCTTGTTAGTGAACAGAAAATTTGTCAAACTGGGGTATGGAGACACATTTGAGTGCCTTAGCATTATGCCAGCACTCAAATGTGTCTCCATACACCAGCTTGACAAATTTCAGTGTGAGAAGAGTATATCTGCACAACTGCTTTAACCATACCAGTAGAGACACTGGGGTGTGTGTGTGGGTGCAGACTGCACTGGGTGACACCTCTGAGAGGGGTGATACCCAGTGGCCCATCTGCCCAGCCCCTCTTTGCTGTGGCCAGATTTTCCTCAGAGAAGAACTGTGCCATGGCAAGTAGCCAGGCTGAGTGTGCACATGCCTCACACACCTCCTTGCCACCACAAGCAGATGGGGTGGGACTTCTGAAAGGAGGTGTGGGGAGGCCAGGCTCAGCCTTGCTGAGTGCATGTGTGCCCCTCCACCCCTCCTTGGTGCGGTTTCATTTTCCACTGAGGAAAACCAAACTTGGCGAGACTGAGCCCAGCCTCCCCGCACCTCCTTGCAGACGTACACCGGAGGTAGGCATGCCACTGAACCATATTCTGTGGCTGTAACAGTTTTATTCCATTTTACTTATTTTGGCTCCACTCTATAGATTTCTGGGATCTGTAGTTTGGTGAAGGAATTCTGTACTCCAGAGCTCTAATGCCATAGGGCAGGGAAATGATTAGAGCTCTGTAGCAGAGGATTCTACATAGTTCCTCAAACTACAAAATCCAGGATTTCTCCGATAGAGCTATGGAAACTGATGTGCTATCAAACTGCTGTAACTGGAGTATGGACACAGTCCAGGTCAGAATGTAAAAAAGTTATTTTTGTCCAACATCTCCCAGAATTCCCAGCCAGCATATAGGGTATTCTCAAGGTCTGTAGAATATTTTTACTCTGCTGATTTGATAGGGTTCTTGAATTTTTGGAGGCATTATTATTGTTGTTGTTGTTGTTGTTATTATTATTATTATAGTTTATTTGTAAAACACTGTAAATGTACACAGCGCTGTACATACAAATGATCAAATCAATAAAAATAAAACCTGCCAATGGCGTACAATCTACAAAATACAGTCTACAATCTACATGGCTTCTCATCATGTTTAAGAAAACATAAATATTAAAAGCTGCTTCAGATATCACAACTCAGCAAAAGAATGTCAGGACCTAAATGGGTGAGACAGGGATGTTTGGGTAGGGGTGGGATGGAACGTGCACATGAATTCACACCCCACTTTTAATTCTAATACTAACAGATCTAATTAGAGCTTTCAACCTATCAGAAAATGTGCTATTACAGGAGTGATGTAACTGTTGTTTGTCTGTAGTACCCTTGATCAATTGATCTATAATGTCATTGTGTAGTTACTCTCTTGATCACTTTTTCCGTCTCTCTCTCAAACATTTTGTTAAAGGTGATGAATCTTCCAGGAGTGAGGTGAGAAGAAAACCTAACAGAAGTAGCAATATTTTGCCTGTTTCTCTGTGAAATTATTAGCACTACAAAATTCAAAGCAGAATGCGCAGGATCCTGTAGCAAAAGTGAAATAGTTTGTGTGGGTGTGTACACTGTTGTTAGTTCTGTAGCACTTGTTGTTACTATTTCATTCTGTCTGTCTCTCTGTCTGTCTGTCTTCCTTATCCATCACCCACTTGATTTCATAATTCTTTCATTGATTGTTGCATTATCCATGGCCATCAAATGCAACAAGATAAACTTTTCCAATATATATAAAGTTGACATCTTGACTAACCTGTCCCTCCAAACTTCCACCCCTGTTTCTGTAATTTGTTGAGAAGAAAACAGTAGACAAAATGCATTTATTTCAGCTAGCAGCATGCTACTAAGTTGTAATCAAAGACTCAGCAGGTAGGTAATATAAAGTAGAGATGTGAATTTAAAAAAAAAACACTTCAGAACCTACATCATTGGCTAAGATAGCAACTTGCCTTGGCTGGGGCATCCTGTTGACAACATATGTGGGCAATTGTGCCACTTACACATGTCTATGGCATGTTACAGACCGCCCTTTTGGGACGGCCTGTAGGCGCTCCTTTCCCCAAAGAGGTTATCAGGTCCTCAGCTGCCACAACAGCAGCCTCCAAGGCCCCGATCCGCCGCTTTCCAGGCCGCAAGGAAGCGGCAAAAGGCCGCTTCCCTGCGGCCTGGAAAGGGGCATCCTTGGGGCTTCAAGCTCCAAGGACATCCGGCAGTGGAGGGGAGAGGAGAAAGGGGCCGCTTGGCCCCTTTCTCCTTTGCGTCGCTGGGCGCAGCCATGTAAAGGAACAGAGCTCCTTCCGGGGCCGCAGAAAGGGTGCTCTATGCACCCTCGCGCGGCCCCACTATGTCACAACCGCGCAGCCCCATTTAGAGGCGGCGCGGTCGTGACGTCGTAATGGCGGTGGCCGTGTGGAACGTCCACCGCCATTTTGTGCGTGCTCTGTGCGTCCTAGGGTTGGGGGCGTCCGGAAAGGACACCCCTTTGTAACCCTAGCATGCGCGGAGCGTGCACTTTTAGGCCCGTCTGTAACGGGCCACAGTCTCTTTTTCAATAAGGTGCAAAAGGCTAGCCTTTAGCCCTTTGTAACCAATTGAAAAACTTTTCACTTGGCCATGCCTGATCACAGTTCTCTTTGATGGCAAGGGACATAAAGGACTAATCAGAAATACTGCCACCTGAAAATCAAGTTCAGTTTATAATTCAACAGAGAAACATTAACTCTGTTCATGCATGCAACCTTACACAAAGAACTTAAAAAGAGAGGGGGAGGGTGTGGCCCAATACTCAGCATCCTTGTCCCCCTCTCTGGTGATGACTTTCTTGTGTTTATGTGGGAGGTATACATGTGGCCTCCAAAAATTCTCTCACATGGATAGGCAAAGTTCAGCCACAGGTCCCCCTCTCCAACCATTTTATGGACCCTGGTCCCTCTTTGACCCCTGATATCTACCTACTGATTTTTTTCAGAAACAACCAATTCTAGACATCTTCAAGAGCAGCAATTGTGTGTTAATATAAAAGACAGTTATCCCCCACAACTTGTTTTGCCCCCACATCCACAAAATGAAACTGTGTACTTCTCCCTGTGCCCATTTTTGTCATTGGTGTGTCCCACACTGGTTGGAATCCTGTTGGTTAGTTCTAAGAACAGACCCATGAAACAATATTTGAATGTGGAATCAAAGACAGGTAAATCCTGCAGATGCAGTGGAACTACTGAAGTCAGAACTAAATAATAAGATTTAGGATATTGGGTCCTGGAGATAGCCAATTAGCCCACAAACCCTAGAATTTGCCCACTCAGTGTCATAAGCATATTCAGCAATACGCCTCTCCTCACCTTTCAAGTCAGCATAGGAAGGTTGGGTTTGGAGAGGCCATTGCATTCAGGGTGGGATTAATACAGCCTGTACAGTATCCTATGGGGGCTCAGTGCAGCCCTTCTGTACCCCTCAAAGGTCTGTCATCTAGCAGGGACGTAGTCCGGACCCCCCCCCCTTCCATTAGATACAATGAATGGCGTGCGCTGCTGCACCGCCATGTCCAAGCTCCATTATAATGGTGGCACTTAGTCTGGACCCCCCCCCCTTCCCAAAATCCTTGCTATGTCCCTGCATCTAGCACACTTTTTTCAGCCAAAAATTAATGAAAACTGGCCCAAACCTCACCCCAAAAGTGCCATTCTCCCTGAAAAAAAACCACAGCCTCAAAAATGTCAAGAAGTGATGTGGACACACCCCGGAGCTCCTGATGGGCTGAAAATGATGCAGTACATTTTTTTAGGTCGGGGTAGGCAACCTACGGCCTGCGGGCCGAATCTGGCCCAGCAAGGCCTTGGGACCAGCCCCAGCCTGGTCCTGCTGCCGATTGCCGCCGGGGCCTTTGGCCTCTCACGTGAGGGGGCAAGGGGGGGCAATTGTCTATAGAAGCCTCAGAAACATGCATTTATATTAACATTTTTTAAAAAAATCAACAATTTTTTTGCATGTCCTCCCTTTTTTTAAAAAAAAAAAGTGTCCTCCATTTGAAAATTTTGTCCTACATTTGGCCTGGTTTATTTATTTATTTAAATTTTTTAAAAACATTATTTAATTATTTATTTATTGCCTCCGGCCCCCCAGTTGTCTGAGGGACAGCAACTCGGCCCCCGGCTCAAAAAGGTTGCCTACCCCTGTTCTAGGTTTTGGAGTGGGACTGCCCCTGGCACAGACTGAAACTGTTATATGTAAAGCAAGGGATACAGATGAAGCAAAGTGAAGTGATCAGATTTCCCTATAATGAAGACAGTCACAAAGGATAGTAAACAAAGATGTAAACAGAGAGACAAATTTCATAGGAGGGACAGAGATAAAAAATAAAGGAACAAAAGAGTTGGGGCATCAGTCAATATAAAACAGATGTTTTCATGGGTAATGACAAAATAACCCAAAAATGGGTAATGACAAAATAATAAATTAATATACGAGGGTCACTGAATAAATACTTAGCCTACAAAAGAAAAACGAAAATTTTGGAAAAGTGGCAATTTATTTTTCAACATAGTCTCCTTTTAGCTCGCTACGCTTGGCCCAGCAATGCTCCAACTTTTTCAACCCATCCCGAGGTCTGCAAAATAGGCCTCCATGGCGGCGATGACCTCCTCATTCAACCCAAATTTTTCCCCAGTGAGTGACTTTTTCAGGTTTGGAAACAAAAAGAAGCCACAGGGGGCCAAATCTGGAGAATACGGTGGATGGGGCAGCAATTCGTAGCCCAATTCAACCAATTTGGCCATGGCGACTGCAGAGGTGTGAGCCGGCGCGTTGTTGTGGTGGAACAGCACTTTTTTCTTCGCCAAACAGGGCTGTTTTTTCTTCAATTCGGCATCGAATCAGCCCAATAAGTCGGCATAGTAGAGCCCCGTGACTGTTTTACCTTTCTCGAGGTAATCGATGAGAGAAAACGGTGGCCATCACCTTTCCGGCTGATAGAACAGGCACCTGGGCGTGGCTCATCAAAAATCGATGTGCGGCCATGAAAAAACTCTTTGAACCAATTCTTGACAGTCACCATTGAAGGAGAAGAGTCACCGTACACAGCATCCAAGCGCTCTATGATTTCGCTACATGTTTTCCCTTCCAAAAACAAGAATCGAATCACTGAACGATACTGCTCTTTTTCCATTTTTGTAAAACCGACCGACACACTCGTTTCCAAAGGCTATCAAAACAAAACAAATGAGGGGAATTGACTGAAACTTTGACAGTAGGCTTCTAAAAGAATGTATTGCACAATGGTAAAACTCTTTTGTAACAGCAGCGCCATCGGGCGGTGAGGCTAAGTACTTGTTGAATGACCCTCGTATTTTAGTTAGAAATTATGTTCTGGTGCTTACAAGAAACCAGGTCAAAAAGATCAATTCACTTGGTAACAGTTAGTAACATGTAGAATAAAATAAATCAGCAAAGGTTTTACTAAGGCTGAAAAGAAGAATGATTTTTTTTTATGTACAAGAAATATACATGTGAAGAATAATTAAAAATGTAATGATAATAGAAAGTAACAATGTATTAACATGAAAAGTACAGAATCGATAACGATAAAAGGAAGGAACAACAATGTAAATATGTAAATTTAAATAGGAGTTTAGTATGTTTTGTAGCAAAATGTATTATATTATGTAAAATTTTAATTATTTTTATACACACACACACACACACACACACACAAAATACAATATTTTACATATGAAATATATTTGTGAAAATAAAATAGCAGTGGCTAGGAATTAAATTCCTATTGTGCAAGTCATCCTAAAGGAGAAACAAAAATAGTGTGATTTTACTTTTTGTTTCAAGTCTCCTGAGACCTGCTGGGGTGGCCTCTGTTTGTATCAACCCTCCTTAAAACCATCCAAAACTAATTTAGACAACTTCTTAAATAAGATGCAGCTCTGGGCACAACAGTCTTCCCAATTCTTCTCCCTTATGTGATTTCTAGTGCCTCTGCCTGATGAAGAAGTCTGTGAAGTTTCAGATGTCTGCATGATCCATTTTATGTCTTGAATGAAAAATGGGCTAGCTACAGTTAAAAGTTGTCTAATCCTTTACCTTTAGTTGTGTTTTTTTTAAATTAATAACTATAACCATAACATTTTATAAGAAAATGCTTAACAGCATAAATTTGTCAGGTCAGGATCATCTCAGGCCTTGAGATTTCCAAGCCAAAATTTGAGACCTAGGGATGAGGTGGCCCTGCTGTTGTTATGAATTTAGTATCAATCACAGTTGCTCAAAATGTCTTATTCAAACACACAGACACACACGCATACACACATGCACACACACATGCACATACACACACACACACAGATCGTATTTTTCTGTTTGCAAAGTAAGACAGAAAATCTAGCTCACACTACAGAAGGGAACTCAGTGTGGTGATGTCAGTTGTAACTCAAGATAGAGAAAAGATGGCTACCCCCAGAGAATACAATTCTACACATACCTATGAGTACAGGGTGAGAAAGGAGTTGTTGTCAAACAAGATGAGAAAGGCAGCATTTTGAGCCAGAGGAACAAGGAAATAGCATCTCAGCATCTGCTTCACACATGCATGCACACTCCCCTAATCCCACACTCAATACTAAGGGAGTTCATAAATATTCACATTTGGAAACGATCCAAAACCCACCTAGTCCACCCCCTTGCTGATGTTGCAGGAAATCCACAGCTAAACTGTGTCTCATCCTCACAGAAGACCCTTAAATTAAAATAAACACACCCACACATCACTATGGAATAAAATTTTTAAAACTCTCACACACATACACACTTCACTTGACATGTCGAGTTGTAGCCCAACAACATGGAAAAGACAAAGTTTAAGCATACAAAGTAATAAACATTTCTGGTAGGCTAATACAATTTCTCAATGTACCTTTCAGCATGGTTTGGAGATGCACAATGGCTTTATTCAACCTTTGGTCCAAATCATACTGTGGAAATAATCCAGTTTGAGACTGCTTTAACTGCCCTGGCTCACTGATAGGGAATTCTAGGAAGTGTATTTTTGTGAATTATTTAGTATTCTCTGTCAGAGAGCTCAGGTGCCACAATCCACTGCAGTTCCCTGGATTCCCTGGCACTGAGCAGGACAATTAAAGGGACCTTGAACTGGATTATTTCTGCAATGTGTTTTGGACCCAAATCCAAAAATTGGATTTTCAGTGCATATTTCATCACAACCTACATGGTGATTTCCTATGAAGGCCTGATGTCTAATCATTATGTTGGTCAAGTGAACATCACCACATCCTAGGACAGTCCTTAGTCTCTCAAATTGTTCATTTTGCTTGCCTGTGTTAATATTTGCTTGGTAACTTTGCCAGCCTCTTTTCTTTGGATGCCTAAATTATTTCTAAATGGTCAAATAAAGGTTCAAATTGCAGCAATGATAGAAATTTGGAGACTGAAGAAAAAATTCATTGAAGGGCAGAATTCATATATGGGGAGACAATTATGTCATTTGTCCCCTCTTATTGCTACATCCCTGACAGTAATATATCGTTAGATTACATTATCATACAATGATTCAACAAAAATACCCCCTTTAAAAAAAAAAGTAATACAATCATTTATGATACTGTATCTACAAGCTTGAATTGCAGTGCACTTCTTTGCTGATTTTAAGTTGGGCCTTGCAAAACATTGTACTAGTTTGCTTCTACCTACTTTGAGTGCATATGCCCTCAAGTCATTTATTGACTTATGGTGACCCCAATGTATTTCACAGGGTTATTTTAGGCAAGGAATTCTCAGAGGTGGTTTTTCCAGTTCCTTCCTCAGAAATATAACCTACAGCATCTCGTATTTGTTGGTGGTCTCTTATCCAAGTACCAAATAGGGCTGATCCTTCTAAGCTTCCAAGATCAGATGTGATGCCTTTAGAGCATTTAGGGCTGTTGACAAAATGGGATGCCCCAGCAGTGCTAATATATGTAGGTGTGTTGGAGCTACCATTTTAAGTTCTGCTTTCTTTTGGGGGCCTTCTAAGAAAAGAAAGTGTCTGTTCCCAGACTTAAATACTGATGTGGGCAAAAGCAAAATAAAAGTTAACATGATTTGAGGCTCTGCTCATCGCCAGAGGGCACAGCTTGATCCATTTCTTTCAAAACCTGGATAATCCTTTATGGATGTTGTATCATTCCCAACACAGGCTCAAAATACACATTCCTGAAGGGGAGCCTTGAAGCTACCCCTCCTGAAGCTGGATTTGGGCTGAGGCAGCTGCATGCCACAGTGCCAATCTGCTGCAGCGCCATCTGGAAAAGGAGCAATCACTCCTTTTTCGGCCATGAAAAAGTCATTAGTGGCTCCTCCATCGCTCCACAGTGCTTCCTAGAATGTTGAGGACTTGTGGTGTGTAACCGCCATGCCCTCAAAATGCCCAGAAGCTGGCTAATGTGTGGCTACTCTGCGCACCTTCAGGGTATCATGGGGGTATGCGGTATGTGCACACCACACCTCTAAGCTGCTCACAGCTGCCCGGAAGGCGGCTTTTAGTGCCGGTCTGTACTGGCCCATACTGAGGCCAAAATCCTACATCAAGCATGTTCTATGTCCATCCTTGTGTATATCTTTTTTTGGATGGCATGCAATCCTTATCCCAAGGGAAAGTGTTAGGCTGAACAAGGCCCTTTGGACCCCTAAGCGCACCCCCTAAAGCCCCTGGAGCCTTCAGATCACTGACCAAAAGTACCTCAAACTGCCCACAAATGTGTCAGTTTGGTTTCCCTAATTCTAGAGCACCCCAACCCCGAGAGAGAGAGAGAGAATATCAGCCAAAATGGCAGCTGGAAATAATGATGCATCACATCAAAATCCTTCCCCCTTGTAACTGTCAAACCCTGGAGGGAAGGAAGGCAAGACAGTCATTGAAGGGCCAATTCATCTCCACTCAGAGGAAGAGGCAAATAAAAGTCTATTCACAAATGTAATGAAAGCTCCTAACCCTTCTCCTCAGAGCTGCATTGTCTGAACTGCCTTCCACCTCTCCAGTCCTTACTGGTAAGCACCAGCAGTGGCTCTTCCTAGGGCTTAGCAACAGTGAGGAGGTTTTCAAACAATGAACAAAAGGCTGAAGAATAACATCTTGCACCTCATCCAAAATAAAATCTATGCACATGTAAGCCACATTTATGTACACATATGTCATGAATAAGATTCTGGCTTACATATTTTTTTTCACCAGCTGACATATTTCTGTCTCTTTTAAGGAGATGTAATTGTTTTGCTAATGAATTCCTGACATTTCCTTTGTAAACCAGTCTCCTCAGCTCTTGGAAAGTCATAGCTATTTTTGTTTAATTACACTCCCCACTGTTTTTAAAGGAGAAATTACATTAGGAAACTGAATAATGACAATGCTTCCAAAAGGATTAAGTACAGTTCACACATTCACATAACACCACAGCTCTGTGCTCATAGCTCTCTGGAGAGAAATTGGAACTAGAATTCTTAAAAGTGTAAACACTTTGGGGGAAATTCGACACATTAATATTACTGGCTTTTATTGGTCATGTTTACCATACTTATGAGTGTCTAGCAAATCAGATACACAGTTATGAGCTGAAGGAGGCATTTTTTGGTCAATGATAACAAAATTCCTTTTTATTTTTTGCACTGTCTGGTCTAAGGGTAACTCATTTAACAAGTTCTGAGGTGAACTCCTCATCCTAGGCTGCATCCACATTGCATGAATAATGCAGTTTGACACCACTTTAACTGCAATGCTATGGAATTTTGGGAACTGTAGTTCGTTGTGGCACCAGAGCTCTCTGACAGAGAAGGCTAAATGTCTCACAAAACCAGAATTCCCAGAACTTCATAGCATTGAGCCAGGGCAATTAAACTGGTGTCAAGCCAGAATATTTCTGTGGTTTGGATGCAGACCTATAGACGCTCAAGGCAAGCATTTATTCAGTTCTAGTGGGACCAGGATTTACTACTTGTTCCTCAGGAAGTGTTATTATCATATATTTAACACTGTTCTTAGGTGGTTTGGAGGATTTTATTTTAAAGGACATGCTTCTGTGCTTTCAACAATTTATTTGGGGACTGTGTGTCTAATATTAGTAACAATAATCCTTAGTGCCTGACTAGTGTTTAGCGAGCTTCACAAATTAACGTTTTCAATACCGTTTATTTGTGAAGCTCATATCAACATTGTAACTGACAAAACACCACACTGTTTTCACATATATACCATCAGACCGAAACCAACTCCAGCTTTGAGTTCATTGCCATGCTAAGATTCCCCCAAAATGGGTTTCAATTGTTTTGACATAAGTTTTAAACTACCCACTGGCATGTGTAATTTTGTTAACACATGAGCCAGTTTTATTCTTAGGCCATGAGACTGTGGTGTTATACTTTTATAGCTATCTTCCTTCCTCTACTACATGGGTAGTGTTAACAAACTGGTGAGCAATCTTCTTAGGCACAATTTTTAGAGCTATGATGCTATCCAGACCTGCGCTTTGCGCCGGCCTGGATTCATGCTAGGGTTGCATGAGGGTGGCACCACCGCAGCCCCGCAACCCTAGCACGTCACGGAGGCGTCAAAATGGTGATGCCCTATCTACATAGGTGCTGCCATTATGACATGATGGACACATAGCATCCGCACGTCGCGTCACACTTGCAACGTCACTAGTGTGCCATTTGCGCACTCAGGCATAGCAACCATGATGAAAAAGAACCCACTTTTTGCAGGTTCTTTTTCCGCTGGCGGGAAGCCGTGCAGTTTATCCGCTGCTGCTTCCCACCTCTATTTATTTTCAACCTCTACCTCTGCATCATCTTTCTGGACCTAAATATCTAGAAGAAGATTAAAACCATAGTTTTACAACATGTGGGGCAACTCAAAGCAATTAATCAAAACAAGGTCATGCAAAAAACAAGATACCAACAAAGAGATTCCATGTAAAGTACCCAATAAAATAATCATAAGATATCCTTCACACTCAGAGAGGCTCCAAAGAATAGGGCTACATCTGCACTGCAGAATTATTGCAGTTTGGCAATGTTAATGGATCAATACTATGAAATTCTGAGATTTGTAGTTTTGTGAGATATTTAGCCTTCCCTATTAGAGAGTTTTGGTGCCAAAACAAACTACAAATCTCAGGATTCCATTGGATGGATCCATGACAGTTAGTGGTGTCAAATTGCATTAATTCTGAAGTGTAGCAGTAGGAAGATTCACCCCATTCTCTCTCTCACATACACACAACTAAAGAATATTCCAATCCTGGGAGATTGCAGTTCATCTACAATCACTACACTCGTGTAGGCAGAGCTTAGAAATGGTATTTTTGGGACTGCAACACCTTCCAGAACTTACAAGAGAGTTATATTTTGGGGTATCATGTTATATCCCCCAAAACTAACTTTTACAAGTTTTGATTTGAGATACAATAGGTGCATCACAGAGAGTTTCTAGTCCTACCAGACAATAGATATAGAAAAAGCATTACAACTTTCTATCCTGAATTTTTTTTAAGGTAAGAAAAATTGTGTGTGTGTGTTACCCAAAAATCTGGGGGTCCTGAGAAGGCACCCACAAATAATACTTAATAGGGGAATTAATTCAGCTCAAATAAAATACCTTGGCTGGGACAACATTCAGCCTTGGGATCTTAACCCTTTTTATACTGGTTCCAAATCACACAGAACTCCAGAGGCAATTCCAAATAGTTTTTGTAGTTTTATTAAGAAAATAAGTAACACACACACAAGCATACACTCCTACACACACACACACACACACACAAAACACTAAAGAAGCAAAGGTGGAAGAATGGGAAAAGAGGAGGCTTTGCTAATGGTAATATGGTACCAATCCTGATGCGTAGTTCTAAGTGATAGGTGTCCGGAACAGAGATGGCCTAATAGCCACCTCGGCAAGTGGGATGGCTGGTTTATTGTCTAGAGAATCCAAACTAGACCCAACTGTTATTGTCTAGGTGATGGTATATATATCCCAAATCATAGGCTGGGGCAGTAATCTTAGAATTAATGGATTAATTTACTGCAAGATGATTTCCCAAGAGAGAAGAATGGTCAAGGGACTGAGGGAAATGTTTGGACAATTGGTGTGAATATCTGAGACAAAGGAAATCTTCTGCTACTGGAGAAGTGTCCTTTGTCTTTGTATGCACATCCATCTCATTCTGCTGGGATCCCATCCTAAGGATAAAGCTCTGCATTAAATGTAGTGAGATGAAGGCACACAAAACTGTGCATACTGCTGATCAAGATGGCTAAGAGATTCTAGAGCCAAAAAAGTCACATTTCAGAACTCCAAATTAAAATGACTATTCTCAGTTGCTTCTTAAACAGAGAGCCCAGGTGAGATACCTGCAGTAGTTCTTTTGAGGCACTGGGCTCAGTTTTCTGATGCTGCTGCACTGTGATGCTGCACCTGATCATGGAAGGTAGATTTCCTAATGTCACATCTAGTTAGAGTGTTAATGCTACATTTAATCTCAGCTACATATTCATTATCATACGATTCAGCTTAATGTACCAAGCAGCTGCAAACATTTTTTTTAAAAAAAGAAGACCCCAAGACAGCTAAATGTCTAATGAAGTGGATGAATAATTTATTAACAAGGATATAAATGACTAATTACCTAACAGCTATTAGACTAAAAAAAGGGGGGAAAAGAAAAGAAAAGAAATGAACACAATAGGCTCCAAACATCTGCTTTTTCAGATCTCAGCAATAAATAAATGTTAGTCTTTTTAAAATTCAGAAAGCAAATTAGCAAATTTTAAATCTTAAGAAAGAAAGAAAGAAAGAAAGAAGTACGACCCACATCATCTTATATTCTCCTGTAAGCGAAATAACCTGTCAAAATTCTGCCACTGTTTATAATCATGGATGAAATATGTTTTGGGAATTCACAAGTCATCCATTTATGTGTATACAGGCAGACATATCAAGAAGGGGAAAATAGTGTCAGAACTTTTGAATTTGTAGCCTTATGGCCACAAGTGACTTTCAAGTTACTTTAAAAGGTTGGGCTCCTTAAGACAGGTACATTTGTTGGGATCCCTCCCCCTCCCCAACTTACCTTTGTAGTTTGGCAGCACCCTGACCAAAGTACAGGAGATTGTTGTTATTAACTACTCCCCACTGAGTCAGCCCCAACTCATGGCAACCTTGTGGATAAGACATCTCCAAGACCTCCGTCCTCAGCTGTTCTGTTTAGGTCGTGTAAATTTAGGCCTGTGACCTTCCTGATTTAGTATAGCCATCTGGCATGCAGTCTTCCACTCTTTCTGTGGCCCTTTCCCTTCCCCAGCATTATTGTCTTTTCTTGTGAGTCATGCCTTCTCCTGATGTGGCCAAAGTATGACAGCCTTAGTTTCATCATCCTGGCTTCCTGGAGAGTTCTGGCTCAGTCTGATTGAGAACCTATTTGCTTGTCTTCGTAGCTGTCCATGTTATCCTCAGCACTCTTCTCCAGCATCACATCTCAAATCAGTTGATTTTCTTTTGGATGGCTTTCTTCACTGTCTAGCTCTCACACAAGGTGATGGGGAATATGATGGCTTGGTCGATTCTGACTTTAGCACTCAGTTGTATATCTTTACACTTTAGGTTCCCTATTTAGTTCTTCCATGGCTGCCCTTACCATTCCTAGAGCTTTACCGCACTGACCCTGGAAAGGGCCTGTAGCATTCCAAAAGGGAACGTTCTGAGGATGCTCAACAGTGGGGAACACATTTTATTGCACAGCAGGAATGCTGCCACCGCCACCAATCATCCCCATCCCATTCCAGATGTGTCCCAGAGGAGGCGATTTTTGGGAACACTTGAAAAGAGTTCCCAGAAATCGCCCCCTGAGGAATACATCCAGAACGGGATGGGGATGCATGGCGGTAGCAGCAGCGTTCCTGCTGTGCAGTAAAATGATTTCCCCACCACCGAGCGTCCTCACAACCTTCCATTTTGGAATGCTACAGGCCCTTTCCAGGGCCAGTGCGGTAAAGTTCTATGATGGTTTCTTATTTACTGTTCTCATGGTGACAGATTAAGACCTTTCTTTTCCTTTGGGAACTGATTATTAACAAGAGAAAAGCTTTTTATGGTCCTACACTCTTTTCATACAATTTTAATTTCAACTTTTGTTTCTTTTTAACTACAGGTATTTTTACCTGTAAGTTAAAGTCCCAGGCTGCAAAAAAGCCAGAGTAACAATAAAGTGATGGATGGATAGACTGAGGATAACTTCTACTTTAGTCTTTAACAGGATACTCCAAACTGTAGCTTGAGGAGTGTATTAGAGTTTTCTGGCAGAGAGTACCACACACCCATCATCACACCCAGGTATGAATCATTGGTTTCCATGGATCGAGCCATAAAAATGAAAGTGGTATTGTCACAGAGCCCATGGCTACTTCGGTTGGGGTGGGGTTGGCAGGTAGTTCCATAACAGCAGAAGGAGAAGAAACAATAAACCACCTTTATTTTAGCACCAAATATATCACTTTCAGTTTCCCACGTGGTGGGCCGGTTACTTCGCCGACCATCTACTTTCCCAGTCCAAGTATCTAAGGCTTAGGGCCTAACCCTTCTCCTTCGGGCTCTGGCTCAGCTCATGTCTGTGGCCCTGGGTGACGTCCCACCAGCCAACACCACCCTTGAATATCCCAGCACAGGCAGGGTCCAGGTCCAATTACCAGGCGAGTTTGATAGGGCGCCTCGTCGGCTTCGAAGGTGGTTGGGTGGATGCAGTCCGCAAAGAAGCCTTCTACTCTGTGTTCTTGGAGCCCATCACTCCCACTACTTCCCCCTCTACCTCTCAGGTGTTGGCGCGACAAGTCTGCCATCCAAGCATCATGAACTCCCAGGTAATCTCTTCCTCATACCCTGTCATCTCTGTCCACTCCGGCGTCTTCCTTGGCTCCTTCTCCCCTCCCTGGAGTCCTCTTCCTCTTTTCTAGCCTGCACACCATCCCCCTCCCCCAGGCCTGCCCCTGTCACAGCTGAGCCTCCTGTTTCTGTGGCCTCCCCTTCCCTTGGGGTTTCCCCATGGTCCTTTTGTCTGGCATCTTCCCATGCAGGACCTCAACCTGACTCCTCCCCATCATCCACCCTCTGACAGGTATCCCATGCTATAACTTTGCAGTGTACAACCATTCAGTCTTGTAGCCTAAAACAAAGCAAGAATAGGCAGAATACACAGCTGAGATTTGGAGAAATGAAGTGAAATTGGGATTGAAAGATTTCCACTATCCTACCTACAGGGAAAAAAAAAAAAGCAAAAAAGAACATCCCCACTATTATTAGGCCCCATTCCGACTTACAGATAAATCGGTGTGTGATCCGAATCAATAGATTGATTCGACAATGGAGTGTGGTTCCCACTACATTTGCCCCAATTGCATTTTTTTCACTACGTTTGCCACAAGTGCATTTTTCCCTCCAAAATAATCCACTTGTGGTTGCCATTCACAAATGAATCGACTCAAAATTATTTGGTTCCAACCGGCTGAAGGGGAAATTTGAATCGATTCTGATCTGCATGTGGTTCAGATTTGAGCAGATTCAATTTATTGAAAAAGAAGCAGAAAAAAACAGTGTCAAAAAGATGTGGGTTAAATGTGTCTAACACATGGCCCCTCTCTCGGAATCGCTTCAGTGATTTGGATTAAGTGGGAACCAGGGTTGTCCCTGGTTTCAAACCGATTCACAATCCAGTTTAAAAGATAATGGGAATGAGTCCTTAGTAACTGAGCTATGGAGGAATGTGTTTCTCTGGGACAAAGAGTGGACTGCATGGAGACAATGGTTTTTACATCTGTCACATTAAAACGAAAAGAAAATAGAGACCAAGTTTTGGTCCTGTATCAATACAACCCTCTCATAGGTTGTGTGTGAGTTCTAAGAAAAACCAGGCCTTTTACCATCTTTGCTGATGCACATCAAGGTCTGATTTAGATTAGAATATATATGTCTACCTTATTTTTTAGTTTTCTCCATTTCTTCTTGGTCTCAGGATGCTTCTGTACAATGTAAAATCTTAACATATGACAAAGTTTTAGACTAATTAAGGATATCCTTCATTATTGTGTTAAAATAGAAACACTCTACAGACAGAAAATTCAGTCTTCCAATAATGTTTTTGGAATCGAAGGCTTTCATGGCCAGCATCCATAGTTTTTTGTTGGGGCTATAGGAATAAACTCTTCTAGAACATGGCCACATAGCCCAAAAACCCCACAAAAACTATGTTTTGGGAATGTTTATTTATTTAAATTATAATTTATTTAATGCATTTCTTCACTGTGTTTTCACAGTGAAACATACACATGGGGAAAAATTGTGCAGTCACTTTCATCAGTGATGGCTTGTGGCTCCCATGTCAGTGAGTCTCATCTGGGCTTTAGTCCAAACTTTAAAGTGGTTCTTCAAGATGCTAAAGCTATTTTGGGGATAGGATTCAGCATTTTGGACAGTGCCTTGAAATTTCATGCTAACACTGGAGTGGATTTACCACCTTTCCTGATATTGAAGCCTCTAGTTTATAGCTAATTTTAGTAGATGTGGAAAATGTGTAAAAATAGCACAATGAAAAAAACCTATTAAAATGTGCACAAATTTCTATACTTGAGGGAAGAAGGCCTTACTAATCAATTGTCCTGAGATTGGACAATAAGACTGGTGGGATTCTGAAAAATACATTAAAAAAAAAGAAACTGTCAACTTTGTCATAGTTATAATGCTGTGTGCACTTTGACTACCATGATGACAACCTGGGATTTGTAGTTTCGTGAGATATTTAGAACTCTCTGCCAGACTATGAATGCCTCACCAAATTACAAACCCCAGGATACCAGAGGATGCAGCCATGCCAGTTAAAGTGGAATCATAGTACTATAATTGTTCAGTGTGAAAGGGCCTTTAAACTCTGGGAGACAATAGTTGAAATCCCCGCCCAGCCATGGAAAGTAACATTGGCCGGTTACAGACCGGCACTTGGGAAGTCCGCAGGACGTCCCATTTTAAAAAAGGGGCATCTCTTCTAGACGCCCCTGGCTCTAATACGGACTCTGTCCGTACAATATGGCACCGGCCGTTCCACACGGCCGGCGCCATCTTTACGTATTGGACGCTGTGCGTCCGAACGTGTCGCGGCGTCTGTGACATCGCAAATGTGCCCCTGGCGCCTCGCGACATCACAGAGGCGCCGCAAGAAGAAGCTCCATTTTGGAGCTTCTTTTTTGGTCCTTGCGGGAGCCGCGTGGTGTGGCTGCTGCAGCTCCCGCACGGAGCAAACGGCGGCAGCGGCAGACCGTCTCAAAGCGGCGGTTTATAACCCGCCCTGGTAACCTTTGGCAAGCCACACTCTCTCAGCCTTACAAGAAAGGCAATGGGAAATCTCTTCTGAATACAGGTTGCTAAGAAGCATCTATGACAGGGTAGCCATATGTTGAGTTGAAGGAACACAACAGCAAACTTATTATTGCTTTTGGGGAACAAAATGTCTTGCCTACCATCCTTCTGCACTCCTTACTTATCAGACCTTATTTCTCCTCACCTTCCAACTAGGGCCCTCCGTTCTGGTACTTGTAACCAGTTTCAAAACAGAGCTGAAGACCATCCTGTTCAGAGAAGCATTCCCAGGCATTGCGTAATTGTCACTTGCTATTTGATGCTCTTTTGTTGTCTGTTTTATTGAATCATTTCCTGTATTGCTATGTATTTTATATGTATTATCCTACTAGAAAGGCCCCTTCGCCACCACCACTCCCTTCTCCTTTTGTGTCGTGTCTTTCTAGATTGTAAGCCTGAGGGCAGGGAACCATCCAATTAAAAAGATTGCATGTACAGCACTGTGTAAATTTACAGCGCTTTATAAATAAAGGTTAATAATAATAATAATAATAATAATAATAATAATAATAATAATAATAATATCCTCTATTTTATTTTTCTTTAATTTAATTTCTCCCCTTTTTCTAAACTCTTCTGTTTACTGTCATATGTAGGGCTACATCCACTTAGCTGTCTGGCTATCCTGGACTGCATGGGTGCTTTCCAGCTATTCCATGGAGGGTTTTGTAGACAGATGAGCAGGAAAGAACCTCACAAGTATTGTTCCCATTCTGTGTTACTTATTCGGGGTGATGAGAGTTCATGCAAATATTGGGTTTTTTTCCCTGTTAGAGCATTGATTCTTTGAGTTCGAAAAAAAAGCTGAACCATGGATAAGAGAAAGGAAATTCTATAGTATTTATAGATATATGAATTTAGAGAAAGAAGGCAGTCACCTTACTACTATTTTTATTTGTTTTGCTTAATTTTCACCAAATATGAGACCCAAATCAGCTCACAAGATAAGCGGAAACAAAATACAGTTAAAATAATGGATTATACAAAAGTTAATAAACAATCAATCAATCATACTATACACATGCATTTAAACTGCTAAAAAGTTAGTTAAAACATAATACAGGCTGACTATCCCTTACCTGCAATCCCCAAATCCAAAATGGTTCACATGGGTGGCTGAGATAGTGACAACATTGTTTTCTGATAGTTTCGTGCACACAAAATTTGTTTCAAATACACAATTATTAAAAATACTATTATAAAATTACCTATGTGTATAAGGTGTAGAGAAAAACATAAATTAATCTCATGTTTGGATATGGCTGCCATCTCCAAGATATTTCATTATTAATATGCAAATATTCAAAAATCTGAAATCCAAAACAGTTCTGGTTCCAAGTATTTTGGATAAGGGAGATTCAGCCTGTAAGAATAATAATAAAAACATAGATATTTGGCTCTTTCTTCCCTCATTTTTCTGCTCAGCCCCTAACTCTTTCCGTTTACAGCATTGGGGCTGTGCTACCAATTATTCCAAAGCATATGTCACTTAAAAATCTGCTTGCAGACATCTCCTCAGATTGCCTTAACAGGTTCAGAATATGCAATGACACTACAAAGGCAAAAGTAGGAGGGAATACCAAAGGGTGTTCTGTAACTTTTCCAACTGCTCCCAAGTAATTGATGATAGTAAGGATATCATGGCCCTGGGAACATTCCAGCTGCTTGAATGCTAGTTCTGCCTTCTAAAAGGGTTTAATTGTCACTTTGCTCCCAGCTTTGCCAGCATATGAGTACTATACTTGCAAACAAACTGCCAAATTTAAAGAAAGAGAGAAAGCAAGAAATTGCTCACATGAACCTGTCATTCAACAACCTGGCAAAGCCCTTCTATTTCAAGCAGTAGAAGAAACTGCTCTCCACTCAGTGACATGTTCATGGAAATTTAGTAAATGCATTCTGTGAAACACAGTATAACTATCTACATTACAGAAAAGTCCCAAGGCATACAAATTGGCCTAAATCTCTCCCAGAAATATATTTCCATATAAACTCAGCTTAAATAAAGAGTCTGACATCACTTTGTATGAGGGGGAAATTACCACAAAATGAATCCCCATCATTCTCCCATTATGATGACTGTGTCGACATATAAGTAGACTGAAATTTAAACTTCTCTGTAAAATCAAGTCATATGGAAATACAGCCATGTGACAATAAAATATGCTTAATATTTTCCATGCATTGTCTGAGTTGACTGCCTTTGGTATGTGTCCAGAAGAATCTTTGATAATCAAAAGATTGCATTTATGGTGTGTGGGGTTTTTCTTCTCCATGTCAGAAGCAATCATGCAAATTCTTCTTCTGATTTGCCAATTCTTACAAGTAATTTCTGCATCAGTGAGAATCATTTCAGGGTTCATTCGGTAGAATAAGGCTATCTTAAATGCTGTCATGCACTGAAGGACTCTAAGTTCTCCTATTAATTTGGGACCACATGCCTAACTATAAGGCAAGACCAGTGAGGTAATTCCTAAGAGACAGTTCCTTGTGAAAAACAATTATAAAAGGTGGACCAAAAAGTGATACCAGTGGGGTTGGAGAACCAAGAAAAGACTTACAGACTTTACAATGTCTAAGCAAAGGATGATCAACAACAGAGAATCTCTTAGGGTCTGAATAGACAGGTCAAAATAAAGCTGCTTTGGGTCACTTTGGAAGTATGCTGTTTAAATGACACATGCCTCTTAAGAGTCCAGAAGCTGTGCCAAACTGGAGACAAGCAAACGTTGCCTCTTTGTTCGAAAAGGCATAAAAGATCTAGGACTGGAGCATGGCTTTGGTGTGGCTTCCAGCCTCTTAGAATGCATGCATCATTTAAACAGCATATCCCCAAAGTGACCTGAAGCAGCTTTATTTTTGCCTGTCTGAGCCCTTAGTTGCCTTTGATATGCTGGTGTAAATGTGCATAAAATAGAAAAGGACAGAATATAGTGGGATCATAAGAAAGGGAAACCACAAAGTTCCTCCATTGTCAGGAGCTATTCAGTCTTGAGATGGCTTTTTTTTTCATATTTATTTTAATGCTCTGTGTGGTGAGCCACTGAAATGCATGTTGCAGCTTTTGCTTGAGCAGTTTAGCAGGCCCCAGAATGATCTCACCCACAAAACCTGTCTGCTGTGTCCTAGACAAGAAGGAGAATATGAAGGGTTCTGGAAAAGCTTTGCTGTCCTCTGGTTGTGTCCTTGAACCCTTTGCTTGATATTCACATTTCCCCTCAAGGGGTTCTTTAAATACTTATTCATGCAGGAGTTACCCTCTTTCCTTATCCTCTCATTTGTTCCTCCATTACTTACCCAGCTCAGCTCATGATGGGAGAGTGCTCACTGTAAAATTACACCACTGAGTCTGAACGAAAGCCACAGAAAACTAATTCACATATCTATACTCTGAGGCATGTAGCAAGAATCTTGCAGACACTGTGTAGATTCCTATAGGACAATAGTAGTTTCAGCAATGACCACGTGGAGCTATACAATATGAAACTGTATAAAGCTAAATAGGGCAAAAAAGAAAGCAGTATTTTATTTTTCCTCCCCCTATTATGTTCCACATAAAAGAGACACCGAGATATTTGTATGTCTTATTTGATAATATATTACACATTTCAAAATACCTCTAAGCAGAATTGCCACATCCCATCACACTCTCATGCCATCAAATTTGCATGTAAATTCTCAATTTCCCACATCTTCTCCAATGATAAGCATTTATCAATGTCATGGGTCCATTATTCCATATGGAATTCCAACATTTTTTTAAAAAAACTGCAATAATAGCAATAGCAAGTACATTTCTATGCCAATTATCACTGAACTAGCACTCCCTACGTTGTTTACAATGTATAAGCCAATTGCCCCCAAGAAGCTGGGTAATCATTTTACCAACCTACGAAAGGATGAAGTAGACCCTGGAGCCCTTCCCTGGGATCAAACTCACATTCTTGTGACTGCAGTATTGGCATTTAACCACCGAGTCAGCAGAGCTCATAATAATAATAATCCTAAAATGTTTTCCCCAGATGCTTTTAATTCTCTCTGTATTACGATGCTGAACTGCTCACTGCCTATTTTGCATGAATTTAAGTCTGCAGGGCCAGATGAACTGCATCCTAGAGTACTGAAGGAATTTGCTAATGTACTTGCAGAACCACTTGCCATTTGTGAGAAATCTTGAAGAACGGGTGAAATGCCAGAGGACTGGAGACAAGCAAACGTTGCCTCTTTGTTCAAAAAAGGCATAAAAGATCTAGGAAACTACAGGCCAGTTAGCTTTACCTCAATACCAGGAAAAATATTAGAATGTGTTATACAAGAGTCTATCTGCAAGTATCCTGATGACAGGAGGAACCAGCATGAGTTTTTCAAGAAACAAATCTTGTCAAGCTAATTTATATCTTTAAAACAAACAAACCCATATTAAAAACAGGTTGCATTGAATATAGACTGTTCGGTTGGTTTCTACTGCTATCTTTTTGTTTCTTTTTAATAAAGAAATAATTGTTTTTGCTACAAAATCAGCTTGTTCATCCACTTCATTTTCACTTGGAGTCATTCTGGTTAATTGTCTATTTTTAAAACCTTCAGCCTGAAAAATCCTGCAGGGAGTTAGTATCTGGAAGAGCCCCCCCCCCCCCCCCCCAATATCAGTAAACCCACTACACTACTTTTAACAGGAAACACCATCAGACGGATCCATAATTCATTGGAAGATCATGCTCAAAGAGTTGTTATCAATGGCTGTGCTTCAAACTGGAAGGGGGTCTCAAGTGGAGTGTCTCAGGGTTCTGACTTAGGGACAGTACTCATCGGCCTTTTTATCAGTGACTTAGATGACATGAAGGAATGCAACCTTATGAAGCTCACAGATTATACAAAACTGGGAGTGATGGCTAATGAAATGGAAGACAGAAACAGAATTTAAAAGGACCTTGGTAAATTAGAAAACTGGGCAGAAATTAGTACAATGAAAATCAATAGAGACAAATGCAAAATTCTACACCAGGAGCCACATGGTTGTGTGTTTGATCCCAGGGCTACAAGACTGACTCAGTCTTCCATCCTTTGGCCTGTTACAGACTGCCAAAATAAAGCTGCTTCGGGTCTCTTTGGAGGTATGCTATTTAAATGATGCATGGGTCCTAAGAGTCCGGAGGTCGTGCCAAAGCCACACTCCATTCCTAAGCACTGGAGTGCAGCTTTGGTGCAGCTTCCGGATTCGTAGGATGCATGCATCATTTAAACAGCATACCTCCAAAGAGACCCGAAGCAGCTTTATTTTGGCAGTTTGTAACAGGCCATAGTTTGGTAAAATGAGTACCTAGCTTGCTGGGGGCAATTGTAAACTGCTTAGAAAGTGCTAAGGTCACTGGTAAGCGGTATATAAATGTACATGCTATTGCTATATGTAGGCCACAAAAAGCAAATACATGCGTATAGAATACATGGTTCAGAAGTATTACATGAAAAAAGGACCTTGAGGTTATTGTTGATCATAAGTTGAATATGAGCCAGCAGTGTAATGGTGCAGCAAAGAAGATGGATGCCATTTTCGCCTGTAGAATGGAATCTGTGGCCGGTTACACACCGGCAGTTTAGTGCGTGTTCGCCACGCACTAGGGTTACGAAAGGGCGGTGCTTCCGCACCGCCCTAACCCTAGTGCTGGCAAACACGCACTAAACGGCAGCGGCCCTTCCGCACGGCCGCCCGCCGTGAGTACGTCATGGCCGCGCCCCTCTAGACGGGGTGGCGCATCCATGACGTAGTAGCTCCGCGCCAGGGCGCTTAGTGCGCCCTGGACCACGGAGCAGGAAGAGCTCCATTTCGGAGCTCCTTCCGGTTTAGTCCGCTGGGCCAGCCTTCAGACGGCTGCGCCCAGCGGACTAAACGAGAAAGGGGCCAAGCGGCCCCTTTCTCTGCTCCCCGCCGCCGCGGGATGTCCTTGGGTCTTGAAGCCCCAGGGACACCCCTTTTCTGGCTGCGGGGAAGCGGCGTTTTGCCGCTTCCCGCAGCCCGAAAAGTGGCGGATTCGGGGCATCAGCGGCTGCTGGCGGATCGGGGCATCAGCGGGGAAAGGGGCGGGGCCAGACCCGCCCCAATGGGCGGTCCTAATCCCACCATAGTTTCCAAGTTGAGAGGTGAATAGTGTTCCAGTACAGTCCGGTGAGGTCTGGCCTCATCTGGAGTATTGCTTTCAGTTCTCGGTGCCTCATTTTAAGGGGAAAAAATAGACAAGTTGGAATAGATTCAGAGAAGGCAGCAATATTACATTCACTACTCATTCCTTCCACCTTAGTGGTTAAGATGCCAATTCTGATTATGGTAAGTTCGAAAGGTTGGCAAGTTTTGAGGCCCAAGTGCCCCATGATTGGGTGAGCTCCCATCTCTAGTACCCCAGCTTCTGTCAACCTAGCAGTTTCAATAAGCATGCAAATGCAAGTAGATAAAGAGAGATCACTTTGGTGGAAAGGTAACAGCAATTCGATAATAAATAATAATTAGTGTTATTTATTTATATACCGCTATTCCAAAGATCATAGCGGTGAACAGCAAGTAAGCTAATTAGCAAGTAAGCTAATTTGCCCCAACAATCTGGTATTCATTTTTAGCGACCTCAGAAGGAGGCCAAGCCTGAGTCGAGCTTGGGCCCTTTTGCTGGTCCTTGAACTCGCAACCTTGTGGTTTTGAGTGAATGGCTGCAGTACAGCATTTTAACCACTGCGCTACCAGGGCTCCCTTATAATGAATGAAGGTCCATACTGGCCACAATCGTCTTTAGACAATGCTGGCTTAGTAAATGAGATTACACTGACCCCCTACAGGGGGTTACAACTAGACATTCAGGTCAAGAGAAACCTTTACCTTCATTTATATGGTTATCTACTCTCCTTGGCTTTATGCAACAGCCTTCCTCCTGCCATTGTCCCCTAGTGACAATCATTAAAAACTGAACTTGTTACTTCATTTCCATACCCACAAGGTTTTGAATTTGAATTAACATTCTCACACACAACTGGCTTATATATGTCTGTCTCTGGACTCTCCATTCCAAATATGCATCTGAGGAAGTGGGCTCATATATCTGTGAAAGACTTCACGCTACCAGCTTCTATCTTTCAGTTAATATCAAAGGTGCTACAAGATTTCTTTGTATAAGGATGATAAAAATTATGGAGAAAAACATATATGAGAAAAGACTGAAGGAGCTGGAGATGTGAAGATAAGACTGAGAGGTGACATGATCACACTCTTGAAATAGTTCAAGGACTGTCAGAGAAGAGGGGACAGGCTTGTTCTCTGATGCTGCAGATGGTAGGGCCAGGTCTAAAAATACAGGATGGTAAATTTCAATTAAACATTAGAAGGAATTTCTTAATAGTAAGAGCAGTTCAGCAATGGAACCAGTTGCCTAAAGAGGTGGTGGGGTCTCTTTCTCTGGGCATCTTCAAAAAGAGGCTGAATAGCCTCCTGGGGATGTTTTAGCAGGAGATCATGCACTGAGCAGGGATTTGTGGCCCATGAGGCCCCTTCCAACTCTTTGAGTCTATGATTCTATTATTTTATGAGTGTCTGATACAACATTATATATTCTAGAAGCCAAGCCTTTACAATTACGTTCTGTTAGAATAATTAAAGCCTCAAACGTTTCTTATTAGTTTCCTAGGTTAAGAAGCCAAAGGGGGAAAAAATCCTGCATATAAGACTCTATAAGGAACTTTGTTCCTCATCAAGGCATGCATTTTTTCTATAATGCAGGGTAGCAACAATCTGTTAGCACATGAAATTAATCCTGTTCACTGGTATGCAAAGGGTCAGCATGTGTGTCTCCCTTTCTATGGAGAAGGTCAGTATAATACCAGAAATTGCTGCAGCTGTTGAGACAGTATTTTGGTGGGTCCACAAATAAAGAACATGATAAGCATTGGTGAAACAGATGATGCTGAACCAGATCTGTTTTGACATTCACAAGTTGCCTGTAGGTACTGATTGCAGATGGAGGATAACTGACCTTTTGAAGTGAAAGTTTATCATGCTTCCCTGTTCTGTAATGTGAAAAGATCATTTTCAGAACTCTGCTTAGCTGTCTCCTTGGTGAAATACCAGCAGAGGAATTGCAAGGCATGAATTGAAATACATAGTGATAATTGAAAAAGCTGTTTGCTCTGATTCATGTTTTAGGGCTTTCCACACTTCTTTTGTTCAAGTGAACTGAATTTGCATTTATTCTCATTAAACACCATCCTTGCAGAATGATAAAAATTGCTTTTAAAAAATCTGAACGCTAGGGATTCTGTTTTGCTCTAGATAGGATAACAGGTTGGAGGCTATCTTTTGCCAAGCACTGAAGCTTTTTCAAAAGATCTTCAGTTTAATGTGTATGAAAGCCTTAAGCTAAAACTATGGAAAGCCATCAAATTTCACTGAACACTTCATGTTATCATCAGATATAGTCCATTATTTTTTGCAGGCAGAGGTTAGGGAGAAACCTCTATCAACTATGGCTACTGACTAGTTACTTGCCTGTGAGAGTGTCTCCTTTCTTCCTTATAGGATCTGGATGAGAAGTAGCATAGGGATAGATTAAACCAGATATGAACATGTACAGCTGATAGCCCTTAAACTCATCCTGATCCTAAAATGCATTTTGACTCTAAAGTATGTACCAAGGTCTGAGAGGCCATGTTAATTGAAAAACTAGTTGTAAGTTTGCCCTGCAGAAGGAGCAGGGGGCAATTTTTACCTCTCCCAGACATGCTGCACTATCATGTTTTGAGTGTACCAGAAGACATGTCATTTAATTCTGGTTGACCAGGGGGAATTTTGGGGATAGTGGAAGAAGTAAGCTACCATATTTATACCTGGCTATGCATTGCTTTAGCTAGTTTTCACATTTTCTGGATCTCAACCTGATAGTTGGAAGTCCATACTTTTCTGAGCTTGTGCTTTATTCTTCAAAGGATGAAAAATGCATTCAACAACATGCACACATTAGAAGGTTTCTCCCATCTGGAATTCTAAAATGTGCATACATACGTGCGTGCATACATCCCAAAGTATATATCAATTCCAATTATCTGTATAGTGAAAAATGAGCCCTCAAAGGTGTACAATTTTTTTTCATAGCAAAAATAGTATTTATTTATTTACTTGTTTATTTATTGGCTTATAATCTGCCTTCTCCCAAAGTGGGATTCAAGGCAACTCATACACAATGAGCTGGGAGGTAGAAATCAAGGCATCTCAGCAAGGTTGAATAATGAAGTTCCACACAACTTGAGCCTGATGTCACTTTCATATAGGGAATGCTGAGACTTGTAATAGTCTTAGTCCTTATGAAGACAAACATGCTTTAAAAAGAGCTGGGCGCACCAGAAGCCATGACTTCCTCTCTCTCCTTTCCTTTCCATAATGAAAAATGAGCTCCAAAATTTCTGCAAAGGAAAAATATTTATTTATTTAGTCCTTATGAAGACAAGCATGCTTTAGAAAGATCTGGGCATACCTCAAGCCATGACTTCCTCTCTCCCCCCCTTTTTTTCCCTCTTCAAAAGCAATTTTCTGTACTTTTGGGTAATAATAATTATAATAATAAACTTTATTTATATACCACCTTTCCAACAGATCAAGGCAGTTTACAAAAATGCATAAACAATTACATAAGCAATACACAACTAAAAATTCATCTCCTTACCTTAACTAAATACAGTTAAATCAATCAAAATATGGTTAAATTAATTACATGAAAATATACCCTCCCCAACCAGCCAAATGAACTGGTCCTTGTTCCCCCAAAACAGTTCCCTCAAAAGGGTAACCCCTCTTTGGTGGTAGGCCCACAGCAGCAGGCACCTAGCCTTTATCCCCTTCCCAAGGGGAACAGGTGTTCCTGGCTGGGTACCTGGGTCCTGATCCTGGCAGGAAGTAGTCTGAGGCCAGCAATCCACCAGGTACCAAGCAACAAGTCCACACAGCAGCAGGAGATACTACACATCACTTTCCTGGGGGGGGTGGTGGTGGGGGCTGTTGTTTTTTTCCTCTTCCCCCACTTTGTGTTGGCTCTCCTCAGTCCCAGCAGGCTCCTAGCCTTTATCCCCTTACAAGGGGAACAGGTGTTCCTGGCTGGGTACCTGGAGCCTGGTCCTGGCAGGAAGTACTCCTTCATTTCTCTAATAAGCCCATCAACATTTTCTACAAAAGTCTGCTTCATCATAATGGATCCTATGTTCATTGGGCAGAAGAAGCAATGGCAGAGATGACTGCAGGGACTGCTCAATTAGCATTGAAAGGTTTTAGCAAATTCACTTGGGATGCATTCACAGCTCCAATCCCTTTTAGGACAGCAGCTGATGCTCCTAGAGACCTGTGAGTGTCTCATGATCACAATGCAGCAAAGAACATGATCAAAACTTGGAAAAGTTATTTTGAGGGGCTATTAATGCCCAGATTCTGAATCAGCATTATGAGTAGTCATGTTGACTAGGGGATTTTGAGATCTGTAGTTCAAAGAAGTAACGCTGGGCTCTGAAAAAGACCTAACAGAATGCTGAAAGATGTAACAATAATTACTTTATTGTCAAAGACCAGCAAATCAAAAACAAAAATAATACATATAACAAACTATTCAGTTTAAAAAGCAGGGAGATAAAAAACTAGCAGATTAAAATAGCTATGCTTACACTAAAAGTAAGGGTATTCCTCACTGACAAGGTTGTTAAGTTGTCCAAGCATAGGAGGAGGTGCTCATCTCCATTACTAAGCCAAAGAGTCAGCGTTATCAGAGACTAGTCTGTGATCATGTGGCCAGCATGAGTTCACAGAACGCTGTTTACCTTCCCACTGGAGTGGTACCCATTTATCTTCTTGCATTTACATGCTTTCAAACTGCAAGGTTGTCAGAAGGTGGGACTAGTGATGGGAACCCACCCCAACATGCACCACCCAGGCCTCGAATTGCCAACCTGCCAATCTTTCAATCAACAAAGTCAGCATCTTAACCACTTGAGCCACTGCATCTGCATGCTTACACTACTATAAGAATAATTCAGGTAAAATAGCAAAGGAGCAATCACACTGTAGGATTGAACTGAAAGATGTAAGACTCCCTTAAAATAATGTGAACAAAACCAAACAATTAATCAAGTTATCCTAAATCAAGAAGAAATTAATGAAATATTTTCAAAGAGAATGCTTATAAAAGTTCTTGGTGAGAAAAAGGACACAGCCTTCCTCGACTAATATTTGCTTACTGTCTCAACCTTTTCCTGTAGCTACCAATTCAAAGGAGTGTTATTTTTCATATATAGGTAACTTCCATATACAACCACAGTCTGATAAACCTGTGTTTAATAAGGCTTAGGTCTATTGCTTTAAAAGGACTAAGCCTACTTATGCAGAACAGGCTAGTTTAGATGATTTGTGGATGGCATGCTCAATCTCTCGCTTAAGAACAGATTCTAATTTTTATTCATTTTTACAACAGAATGAGGCCATCATAGTTATATAAGTTCTATCACCAAAGCAAAAATTGGCACTGTATTTTCTCTGTTTTCCTAACTACCTCTTTTTATTCTAACCCTTCCAATGGGAATATTCAAAGGGCAGGAAAGCACTGAAAAATAAACTGGAAAACAATTTCTCCTAACACAAAACACATGAAAATGAGCTCTGTATCCTGGTGTTTAAATATTTCTCATCACTCCCAGTTGACTTGAAGAACAAAGGGAAACAGTTCCCTGCTGCCTAGAGAAATAAAAACAAACATGTGTTATAACCTAATACTCACTATAGGGCCTTCAAGTAATATGTTACTGATATACTATTTAAAGCACCATAAGTGCTATTTCAGGTAGTGAAGGTGGTGGGAGAGATAGAGCTTAATAATAACTGCTTAATAATAACAGTAATGATTATGATGAAGAGAATAACAGGGAAGACAGTACATTTTTTGACCTGCTGGATTTTATTTCATTCAACATATCTTCCGGTTGGTTTTCTTTCCCGTGGTTCCTATGATTCTGACAACTTATAATGAAAACAGAGCAGACAGAAATATCAAGTGTTGTGTATCAAGTGTTAAGAGGACAGAGGCATACTCCAGGACCAAGAGCCTATACTGAGGCTGAATGGTGTAAATCTCTGCCTGTGGAGGTATGCATTGTTTGTGCTACATAGCCTTGTTTAGTCTATTTGCATGGGCATTGCATGGCAGTGTAATTAAACCAAGACACCAAGTGAACAATGAAATGTACATGTGTATTACCATGCAATGAGGATGTGCACCCATGAACATTCATGCCCAATAAAATCTGCATGTGAGACAGCACCAAATACACAACTCCACTTCCTCAACCTAGAACCTTATGTAGGCTCTAGGACAAAAATGCCCGACCACTTTTGTAAGGCAGCTCACATATCTGTAAGGCACAAACAAGAGTCCAGCTGAAGACTTACTCTAGTTCAATGTTGAGCCAAAACTGATGCAGAGCAATATGTAGCATTCAGAAAAAAAAATCAGTCCCCATATATATGTTTATTTATTTGCTGATTTGGCCTATATTATCAGAACTGACAAGATATCCCTTCACTGGGCAGCTAAATGGCTTGTGTTCTTGCCATTATGTTTTATTGTCTGCATTTGCCAAGATCATTTATGAAGGGCATCCTAGACATAGGTCATATTCTAATAAGCTATTTATAGTTTATTTCATGAAATTTTGATACTCTGAGAATATCTACGTTACACAGTCACTGCTAATCCCCATATTCCATAGGACAAAGTCAGATTCAGTGAATTGTCGACTCCCTATAGCGACCCTCTAGTGTTACTGAATCATTCAAAGAGAGGGAATTTCTTCTGAATGGAAACTTTGCATTCAAAGGAAATCCTGCCTCCCTGAATGATTCAGTAAAACTAGAGGGGAACCAATGATTCACTGATGTTCAGGAAGTGCACCAGGCTTACAGACATGTGTACTTCCTGAACAATCCAGCAATGTTTTAACAATGATTCTGCAGGTTTGAAAATCTTCTTTACCTGGACTGTGTCTTGACCTACCTTCTGCTGCTGGCCCATTAGACTCTGTAAACTCTGCAATCTATGGCCCTGCATTGGCAGCCCACCTTGGAATCCAGACCACTCATGTTTTGGGCCCTGACACAGCTACACAATACTATAACTTTGGAAAGTGAAAGTTCTTACAACAGCCAGTAAATGGGATTCTTTTGGCATTAAAATGTATTATAGGCCCTGTACTGATGGGCCCTTTGTGGCGTGCCCATGACGTGCTAGGGTTGACTCAGGGCGGTGTGTGCACACACCCCACAACCCTAGCATGTGATGAGGGCGTCACAGCTGTGCAGCACCACCCACAAAGCATGCACAGTTATGATGTTGCAGCTGCTCAGTGTCCAAACAGTGCTGCGCTGCTGTGATGCCACCAGGACATCTTTGTAGGTTTGCAGTGGCGTAACTGTTCAGCAAAAAGGAGCCATTTTTAATGCTCCTTTGTTGCTGTGCAGCTGCATCACACAGTTTGATTGCTGTGGCGCTGCTGCAGAGCAAAGAGAGGCTCCTCCCTGGCACCTCTTTCTGGTGGTCTGTACCCCACTATAATTATCTTTGGGCCCTATTGAACGAGAAAGCTTAGTTGCATTTGAAACATGTTTATAGCACCTTCAGTTGGGGCTCTCTGAATGACATCACCCCTTTTCTGTTGCCCAATAGAAGTAAATTCTCACATTCTCTCCCCTCCCCTCCCCCATCCATTCATTTATTGAGCCAAGGCCACATGAAACACTAGGCTAGATGTAAGGGAACATACAGTGTATCTGATTGTTCCTGCTTGCAGTGGAAACTCCTTTGCTCCATGTTTTATTGTATCATCTGAATGTATCCAGCTCTTCTGTGTTTCATTTCTCTTCCAACAAAGCAGAAAAACTTTGTGAATACTCAGGTGAGTGTACCTATGATCTAAGGGAGCATACAGAAGAGAAGCCAAGCCAGTCTAGGGCCATATACAGAGAGCTGGAAAAAGTAGAAGGGTGGTCAGAAGAGCTAGGGTGGCCCCCTCTTTGTTCTTCCTCTGGCAGGCTAAGATCTTGCTGTTTAGACTGGGATTTAAAACAGAAGGTTTCTAAAGGACAGGCTGGGTATTCTTTTCAATGTATTTTAAACACCTTTATTGTTTACACTATATTTTATTTTTTTATATGCAATCTGTTTTAATATTGTAATAATTTAATTCTGTTTTAATATAAAAATTTTCTATGATTTTTATTGTACTGTTTTAATCTTGTAAGCCACTCTGAGTCCCAGTTTTGGGGAAAGGGTGGGATATAAATAAATGTAATGATAATATTAATTATTAGGATCCAAGCACAAAAGGTTGCCTGAGCTGAGTCCAATTGCAGTTATAGAACTGAAGAAAATAACTTTTTAAAAGTTCAGAGACCAACAGAACAAGAAATATCAGACAAAGCCAGACAGAGGTTTTGGATCTTTTGCTAACAGCAAGGAAATAGACTGGACTATATTAATTGGCTATGGTAAGAGACCCAGTGTAATATAGTTGTTTGAGTGTTGGACTATGGCTCTGGAGACAAGGGTTTGAATAGCCACTCAGCCATGGAAACCCATTGGGTGACTTGCGCAAGTCACACTTTCTAAGCCTCAGATGATGGCAAAGGCTAACCATCTTGAACAAATCTTGCCAAGAATTCCTGCCCCCCCCCCATTGGTTTGAATTAGGGGCACCATAAATTGGAAATTACTTAAAGGCACACAACAACAATAAATGTTAATCTACATCCAGCTGTAAATCAGCACAGTTGGCCTAATTACCCCTGTATCTTCCTTTTAAGGCAGACCAAAGCTGCTTAAAGCTAACAAATGCAAATCCAGTATCACAAATAGCATCTGCTTTCTTTTTTCAGGGTACTGAGGATACACTTGGAATCTGAATGTGAATCCACTTCTCAGATGTTGCTCTTGTTTTGTTTCCATCACCAATATAGTCCTGTTTGCAGGGTAAGTGATTATGTTTGGACCTAATGTTCTTCTTGCAGTTTGGCCTTCCAAAGAAGGCTTTTCCCCACTAAAAACCAGGGGAAGATTTGCCAACTGTCTGTGTAGCCTTTCAGCAACCTTTCCCCGCCCCTGTTTAGTGCATTTTTTGGAACAGGCCTTCAAGACAGTTTAAGGAAATCTTGTGGAGTCTTTTCATTTCAAACACTCTCTATGCTTCAGTTGACAGTACTGTAAATTCAGACTGTTCAAAGAATGTGGATCCTATAATCTCTCTCTTTGTACACATGCCTGTATGCTCATTTGTCCATCTTTCAGTAGCATTAATGTGATGAAGACAGCATTTGTTCCCCTGTCATTTGTGCATATTTTCCTCTCCCCACCTCAGAATGACTGATGTCTTCACAACTGAGGGAGATTTTGCCCTGAGACCACTGTTCAGTTGGGTCTACAGGGGGTATGGCAATGCCACTAAAATCTTTATCAGGTCACCATCTTTCCCCTTTCTCACTATGATAGCTTGGAGGCTTGATTTGCAAATGTAAACACTGTCTGCCAAAGAGGGAACTAGGTTTAAGCAGACATCCAAAGGTCATGGCTCACTGTGCTGGTAGGATAATTAAGACCTTTTCCAACTGGGTAATTTCACAATTTCTTCCTTCTTTTGCATCTGTAATATCCCTTTGGCCAGGGTATGCCCTTCAAAAATGCAGAGGTCAGGAAATCTAATAATATTCAAAACCATGTGGTATTACATCAAGGCCATAGGAAATACTTTCTTTCTTATCTCCTATACTGTTAGAATTGTACATGCCATTATATTTTCCATCAATATGTATGGATAGGAGTATTGGGTGGTGAAAACAGCTGACAGGAAGAAAATCAGCTCATCTGAGATGTGGAGAAAAATTCTACAAATACTGTGGACTGCTAAAAGGATAATTCAATGGATTCTAAAGCAAATCAAACCTGAAAACTCCCAGGAAGCTAAAATGACTTAGAGCCTGAACAGATGGGTGAAAAAAGCCTGCTTCCGGGTATCATTGGTGCACAGCATTAGATGCTGCATGTCCCAATGACAGCCGAAAGCCAGCTAGAAGCCACCTGGCTGCCCAGATGTGGGCAGCATCAAGCCACAGTGGGGAGGGAAAAACTGGCTTTTTGTCAGCCAAAAAAGGAGTGGATCTTATACGCTCCTTTTCTGGCTGGTTTCAAGGCAGATTGGGGCTGTGGAGTCTCTGCCTCACAGCCCCAATACATCTTCAGAAGGAGCAACTTCAAGCTGCCCTTTCCTGCCCATCTGCCCCCCCCCCATTAAGGCTGTTGTACTTTGGTCATATCCTAAGAAGGCATGATCTACTAGAAAAGATATTAATGCTAGGTAAAGTAGAAGGCCACGTTGGAGGAGGATAAACTCAATCAAGTAAGCCATAGCTTAGAGGCTGCAAGAACTGAACAGGGCTCTCAAGGATCTGGTGTCTTGGAGGTATCTCATTCATAAGGATAACAGTAAGTCGAGGCTGACTTGCAGCAGTTAACAACAAATTTACATAAAAACAGCTTCATTTATATACCGCTTCATACTTAACTAACAGTGTCTAAACGGTTTACAACTGTAAGCTAATTGCCCCCAACAATCTGGGTACTCATTTTAGTGACCTCGGAAGGATGCAAGCCTTGAGTCAAGCTTGAGCCCTTTCGCTGGTATGGAACTCGCAACCTTATGTTTTTGAGTGAATGGCTGCAGTTTAGGCATTTAACCACTGCGACACCAGGGCTGTTTTGCATATCAACACGGAAGTCTTTTTTAAGAAAGAGGAAGAGAGTGAGAGTGAAAAAACACAACAGTATTAATATATTTATTTATTGTAGCTATAGGTTAGCCAGTATACTATTTGGCGTGGCTGAGTCATCACTTGGCCTAGAATAGTAGTAAGTCCACTGCATATAAAGCATCCATATCTACTTGTTGGTTATGTTGCCATTCACTCACATACAGTCACAGATGTTTTTCTCTATGTGAAAATATAGTAGTCAGACTTTCCATTTTCTATTCATTCTGACTATCCTTATTTCCATTCCATTTTGAGTCATGGCATGCCCAGATGCCTAAATGTTGACTTGTCATGCTCTCCCTGTTTGGAGGGCTCCACAGACAATGCCTAACCTCTTGGCAAACTTTGATAAATTATACTCTGGCTTAGTGATGCACCCACCAGCGACTGTGACTCAGGTTTGGGGTTTTAGCATTGTTTTATTGCTGATTTGCACGGTTTTATGGTGGTTTGATTTTTTTGGTATAGTTCCTTGTGGATGTGTGTCAAAAGATAGTATAAAAATTTTAAAAACAAACAATATAGGGTAAATTCAAATCATTGCTGAAATATATTGTCCTTCATAAATGTGCTTCCCACCTTTCTACTTCTTGCACACACAAAGATTTGTTTCTGTCTCTAAATAATAGTTTTGTTTCTCCTCTTCCCATTCATCCATTTTATTTTATTAAATAAAAATGTTCATGTAATTAGCTAGCACAACAAAGAAGGACAAACATTGTTTCCAGTCACAATCTGTTTGGAAACAAACACTGTCTATTTTTGATCTACCATGGTCACATATTATTTTATATTATTGTCACTCAAAAATCTGTTACAAACTATCAATAGTAGAAATGTAAAATATTAGCCACTGATTAATAACATGCTCAGCAGGAGTC
>NC_056526.1:158014961-158079678 GCF_019175285.1 Sceloporus undulatus | reverse complement strand
TGTAAAATATTAGCCACTGATTAATAACATGCTCAGCAGGAGTCCCTTTATTCGGGGGTTTTTTTTTTTTTTGGGGGGGGGGGGTAGGCTAAATTTACATCTAAAACAAAAGTAGAATCATTTGTATCAGTGATAATAAAGCTGCATATACTTGTTTCTCAAAGGCTATGATAGACCCTTTTTAATAATTACATTTTGATAATTAATTGGCATACATTGGTATCATTTATTAAACAAAAACCAAATACTTTGAATATCTGCTACAGTCCACCCTTCCCTTACACAGGGGATCTGTTCTGGAAGCCCCCCCCCCCACCCCGTGTAAGGGGAATTCCGTGTATGCTCAAGCCCCACTGGAGACAATGGGGCTTGTGTATGCAGTGGCACACAATGCGCACGCCATGGGTGCGCGCACCATTATCTTTTCTGGACGCACCAAGGTGTCTTCAGGTGCGGACCTCCAGCATTTGCTGGAGTCTGTATAAGCCGCACCTGGACATAACGCAAGTGCACTGTATTTCAAAAATACGATTGGCTTCAAATCTTCAAAACAACTGTAGCTGGTGTAGTGAAATCATACCTATATATATATGCTCATCAGTTTTTAATAATTACTCTAGATTGGCAGCACACTGTGTACAATTGCCAGATAGAAGTTTTGGTTCTTTCATTTGCCAGAAACTTCTTGTGATGATTCCAGTCAGAAATTCAGTCCTGGAAAAAGCATTTAAATATGTGAAACTCATTTTCAACATTCTCCATTGCAATTCCAGATCTAAAGCCATTTACATGTTTTTCAAAGGGTTGTTGGCTATTGAATCTGTGGAAGTAAAAGTCTAAATCGCGTATTCTACCTCTCTTCCATGTGTTATTGGGTTCTGCATAACGTTGTTCCCTTCCATATATTCAAATGTGTATGGTGGATTTCCAGATGCAATTGATGAGTATGATCATATAGCTGATTTGAATAGTCACATGCCTAAGGTACTGGGAAATATTTTTTTAAAGCATAATCAGGATAGTGTTCAGCAATTTATTTGAAAATGTTTCACAAGGGCCTTGCAAGCCCTCTGTCTACCCTTAAGTGTGGAGAACTTCTTTCAGCCTAAGGGATAAATTCAATTACCAAAAAGCTCTTAAGGGACCATGTTCCAGAGGTAAGTGAAGCCCAATGGAAAAGGTTGGGACCAATTTAATTTTGGCTTTAGACTCTTACATCCAGTAACTATTGTCGTTGGATAGGCATTTTAGTCTTTTAGAATGGGAAAATGACACAAATATTCTAGAGAAATTTGGTGTCATAAGGAGGGGGGCTATGGTTGGCAGTGATGCCAGAAGGGTTAGGTTAGCTACCACTGTCCTACTTATTTGGGTTAGGTTAGCTACCAATGTCCTACTCCGTGTCTGGAGTTCAGGTTGTACCAGTGTTATGCATCCTGGTGGCATGAGAGATCCCCTTGTTCACCCATCTGGAGACTTACATTCCACTACTATCACTCTTGACTCATGAACCAAGGCTTTTTTTTTTCCTGGTAGCATCTTAAGACTTTCCCTTGACACAAAATGTGTTTGGCAAGCTTTATAAATTATGGAGTCTATTCTCTTCATGTCTTTTTTCTGTTCTGAGGTACTTGAAAACACAAAGGGCTTTCCCATACTTAGCCGAGCTCTACTTCAGCCAAATGGTCAAAACACAGTCCCTGCTGCTTCTTGCCCAGCTCTCTCCATCACACATTATGGTCAGAATCTTACTAGTATGAATAATCTACCTTTGAGTTTCCCAATGCACTCCACTGGCTGTTGTGTTCATGGGAGGGAATGGGGGAAGCTTTGTCATTGTGTTCTGCTGAATTGCTTGTGTAAGGAAGTATTGGATGCCTCCTTATGCTGGTTGAAAGTAGAACTACTAGTAAAATCAGAAAATGGCCTATCCTTTCCTCTTGATAAAGATGTTTGGCCTCTCATTGTCTGTTCCATCTTCTAAGGCTTGCTAATCAACAGGGATTGGGATATTTGTATTTTAATATGCATGGCAGAGATCAGTGGGGAAAACAATGTTGAAAAGAGACAGATGAAGGGGGCAACAAAATGTGAGATGTGTAAGTATATATACAGAGGTAACTGGTTATCTCCATGGCATTAGAGCACTAAATCCACTCTGGTGTTTAGTTTGAACTTTTAAGAAGCTACCCAAGGTGCTGGGCCTTGTAGAATATGGTTGAGCACCTTTGACTGCTCATTTAAAGTTCAGGCTAAACAGATTCAGCCTCCCCAGTGACATGGAAGTAACCTGCTACCATAGTATATGAGTACCATCAGGGGCTGGCCTGAAGAAAGAGGCTGCTCCCTCCCTAACTGTCATCTTTCGGCCTCTGAGGGAGAGAGAAGGCTGGCCCAGTACCATCAGGGGCTAGCCTGAAGAAGGAGGCTCCTCCCTCCCTAACTGTCATCGTTCGACCTCTGAGGGGGAGAGAAGGCTGGCCCAGTACCATCAGGGGCTGCCCTGAAGAAAGAGGCTCCTCCCTCCCTAACTGTCATCTTTCGGCTTCTGAGGGAGAGAGAAGGCTGGCCCAGTACCATCAGGGGCTGGCCTGAAGAAAGAGGCTCCTCCCTCCCTAACTGTCATCTTTCGGCCTCTGAGGGAGAGAGAAGGCTGGCCCAGTACCATCAGGGGCTAGCCTGAAGAAAGAGGCCCCTCTCTCCATAATTGTCATCCTTCAGCCTGTGAGGGAGAGAATAGGCTGGCCCAGCTCTATCAGGGCTAGCCTGAAGAAGAAGAGCCCTCCCTCCGGTTCATCTGCTTTGGTCCAGGCCTCAGAGGGAGAGAAGAATACTGGACCTGATTCCCTCCCCCCCTCACCATTCCCTTCTCCTTTTGTGTCATGTCTTTTAGATTGTAAGCCTGAGGGCAGGGAACTGTCTATTATCCCCTCTGTTGTAAACCGCTCGGATTCCCAGTGATTGGGCGGTATATAAATAAAACTTATTATTATTATTATTATTATTATTATTATTATTATATATGATGGGATTTTCACAGAACTTTGCTGGTGGCCAAGACCTATTCAATCCTCCCTCATGTGCTGAATCAGGAAACTGTAGACCCAACAGATTGGATCCAGGTTAGGCCTTTTGCTAGAGGTGAGTCTCCATCAGTGAAACATCTTTCAGCCTAATTGTTAGGGATCTTTATTATCCCACACTCCACAGCACACACTTAAGTTTCTCAGTGTCCATGTAGCATTTTCAGGGGGCTAGAGAAGCTGTTATGTGTAGAAGGAGATGGGAAAATTCCATTTCTATCTGTCCAGTTGCCAGTGCTCAAATCTGGAATCAACCCACAATGCCTGTGTGCATTCTGTGTGGTGTAACATGAATGAAACAAACACAAAAACAAATAATAGAAAACTACATGCATCAAAAGAAAATGATTTAAAAGCTAAAACTATGAGCTGCAGAGAAAATTCTGTCTCAGTCTACAGTGTGTGGTTTCACAGAGGTTTAGCACAAAATAGATCAGGGCTGTATTAAGGTATTATTTTGTGTTTACGGGAAAGTCAACAATATACTAACAAGGTATAGTATTGGGGGAATTCTCCTTGGCTCCAATTTGAAATCATCTCAGTATTTATGGCTTTTCCCAGCAAGCACCTGGGGGTGAAGGAGGCCACTTATACGAGAGTTGTCAGTCCATGTGCCCTGATGGCATACCTAACTGGACTGTCCCTGAAAAATTTAGATCTTTGCATAAAGTCAGGGTGGAGTGCCACTTCAAAACCAGAATGCCTTCTTCTTCCAAAACAAACATGCTTAGAAGTAAATGAGGGTTTTCAGATTCAAAGTGGGAAAAGAAATGCCTGCAAGAACTGATTAAAAGAACTGACCCAAATAGAGAAGAGAATCTCCAGAGAAAAGATTGCTTGCTTGGATGATATGAGTAAATTCACAGAAACCAACCAGAGTTTCTGTGAGAGTAACACAACCTCTACCTACATTTTCCTAAACTCAATGGGATGTATTTCTGAGTAAACATGTATTGGATTGTGTGTTTTATTATTGTTCAAATAAACTTTCAATATTGTTTTGGATGTATGTGTATGTTTTTGAGAAGGGTTTGTACATTTTCCTTCTTTGCTGCATTTTCTTGTCCCTGCTAGCAGGCAGCAAACTGAATAATAACATTTCTCTTCTCTTGTCAATTATTCTTTAGCCCAACTTAGGATACACACAGGTAGAGAACAGCAAGGGAATAATTGAATCCTCTTCACTAGGTTTGACCACTGCTGCCAATTATCAGGTACCATAGGGAATTTAATTCAAACCTTTGGCTGCTTTGAGTTTCAGGAAGAAAGAGGTTAAGACAGGAATGCAAAAAAAGAAAGAAAGAAAGAAAGAAAGAAAGAAAGAACAATGAATGAAAAAACAACTGTTTTTTGTTTTTCCATGCTGGCTGTATCCAAAGAGAAAACCATCAAATGTGCATGCTACAGTAGATAGTAAGAAAGGAAGCTACTGCGTATGACTGAGTTTTTATTTAAAAAGTGTGAAGTAGTCCAAGGACGACTGACTGTGTAGTGAATAAAGGTTTAATGAAATCAAGAAGCCCTACTGTTCAATGCTAATGTGACAGTTCAAAAAGAGCCCCTTGAACAATGTACTGAACCTCTCGGTGGAAAGACTGGGAAGGGACATGATGATTAAATGCAAAATAATAGTCAGCTGTGTATGTGCATCACCCTGAGTCCTAATCCTTTTAAATAAGCTGTCTTTTTTATCACAATTAATTATAGGTTAGTGCCCTGTCTATCTTACAATGTGCAAATGCAGCTTATCTCTAAATATTTTCTCACATTGATTTAACTATTTGTTTTGAAAAACACATGGCAACAGACATGGCTTGCTGGACTCCATCATCACAATTAACACCTCTGGACATACCTCGCTCTGTTTTTTCTATATCTGACTTCCTTCTCATGAAATCATGTTTATATACTGGATTCCATAAACATAAGTATATATTTTTTTAAATATTAGCAACAGAAATGAACTTAGCGTACTATTCTCAGTTCCTTAGAAATTAATTGTCATTAGAATATGTGCATTGTCCATTCATAGGTGCGTTACAGACCGCCGGATTGCAGCAGTCTGCTGCCGCCGCCAGTTGCTGCGTCTGGGAACTGCAGCAGCCAAACAGCGCGGTTCCCGGATGCAGCAAAGAAGGGGCACGAAAATCACGCTCCTTCTTGCTCCCTGGAAGAGACGCCGCGGCGGCATCACTTCCGAGGCGTGATGTGCGGACACAGAGCGTCCCTTACATCAAAATGGTGGTGGCCATGTGGAACAGCCGCCACCATTTGTTATGGACTCAGTCCATGCTAGGGTTAGGGGCGTCTGGAAGAGACGCCCCTTTCTAATCCCAGCATGGACTGAGTCCGTCCTAGGGTGCCTGTTTGTAACGAGCCTTAGATGACACAATTTGAACAAACAATTTGAATGCATTCTGTAAAAAACAAAAGACAATTTTTCAGTAGAAAAAACAAACACCAGCCAAGTTAATATTGTTGCCAGCCCAATGGAAATTTACTCAAAAATAATAAAGCAGAGAAGCTTTTTTTAGTTGTCTTCAGATGGTGTCTGAAGATTTGTAAGGATTTTTGAAAGTTTCTCAGTATGTTTAAGTGTTTTTGGTTCTTTATATCTAATGAAGAGGCTTGTTTTTATTACTTACAGGTTTATTATTATTCATACAATAATCTGAATGCTCAAATCATTTCACATAAATCACCTCAGTAATTTTCCATAGGGTGAGGAACATCTTGCCCTGTACATATTGCTGGACTCTTACTCCTATCATCCCTATCCAACATAGTCAGTGGTGAGGGATTCTGGAAATACAATTCAACTTAATCTAGATGGTTGCACGTTCCCCAATTTTAGTTCACAATCCCTCTATAAAATAGGTGAAATATAAATAAAATAGATGCTACAAATTGCATATTGGAAGATCGGTAAGATATGGTTATTTGTCTAAAGCCTTGCCTAAAGCTGCCTAATCAGTTCATGGTTGTTAGGTTGGAAGAAGGATTTCATCACTTACATTTTTAGCCCCTAAAATACTGTAATCAATTGGATACCTACTGAATGATAAAATAATTGTAATCCCCTCTACAAAATATTTGTTTGTAACCTGTATTGTTTGCAATTCTAATGATCCCTTTCACATTACATAATTTTAGCACTCTTTTTCCTAGGGTTTGTAGTCTGATAAGGCAGTAGAACTCTCTGGCTGAGAACTCTAAATAAATCTCTTTAAATGGCAAATGCATTGGAATCATGGCAGATAAAGGGGAATCTTACTGCACTAACTGTGTAGTATGAAAGGCCCCCAGGATTAGTTTTCAAATTTGAACAGCCAGTTTTTTTAAAAAAATGTTTCTGCTTCACACTTAGAGAATACTTACACATTTTCCCACCTTTAATAAGAAAGGAGTCTTCAGCACTGTGAGACACTTGTTGCGAAATGAGAAACCTCTGTGAACCACCCCATGGAGACTTTGTAAAAATCATTTATTTTTTGCATGAATACTGTTTCCTACACAATGATGTTTTAGAGCAAATCATGTTTTTTAAGGGTTAGACTACAGCTCTGGAGATCAGGATTTGATTCCCTGCCTGGTGTTGGGTGATCTTCGGTGAGTCACATACTCTCAGCCCCAGAAAACCACATGATAGGTCTGCTATATAGTTGCTGTAAGTCAGAAATGACTTGAAGGCACAAAACAACAACTGTTGTTTTAACACAAATACATCTTTTGCAAAATATGGGGGGGGGATTAGAAAAATGTGTGCAAACCCTTGCAAATACAGTGGACCCTTGTTATACCCTAGGGTTTGGTTCCAAGTTCCCCCATGGATAACAAAATCCGTGTATTCTCAAGTCCTATTAAATATAATGACATAGCAAAATGGTGTCCCTTGCAAAAAATGGAAAATTAAGGTTTGATATTTGAAATTTATACTTTTTTTGAACATTTTCAAACTCTATATGCTTCAATCTGTGTATAAAAAATCTGCGTATAAGAAGGGCCGACTGTAAATACACAGTAGAGAGAAAAATGAAATTATTCACTCTTGCATGTAACAATGAAATAATCAAAGATTTACATCCCTATTCACACTGGGCCATGCCTATGCCCTTTTTCCAGTGCAAAACATCCCATCCATCTTGTCAATTTATCAACAACTTTATTTATACACTGATTCATATTGAACTAACAGTCTCTAAGCAGTTTACAACTGTAAACTAATTGCCCCCAACAAGCTGGGTACTCATTTTAGTAACTTCAGAAGGATGCAAGCCTGAATCAAGTTTGAGCCACTTTAGCTGGGATTGGACTTGCAACTTTATGGTTTTGAGTGAGTGGCTGCAGTGCAGGCATTTAAACACTCCACCACTAGGGCCCCTATCATATTAATATTAAGTGTATGTAAACTATTAAATTATGAAGATATCCTACTCTTGGAAGACAAAAACAAACAAACACTAAGGATGGGAACAGACGGCCCTTAAAAGATGCCTTCAGGCCATAATCAGGATGTAGCGTTTACACACCACATGCTTTGATGATGTCCTGAAACCACCTGGAAGCTGGGTGGCCACCCAGATGTGGGTGGCTTCAAGATGCTCCGGCTGCATGGAGTTTAAATGCTGCATGGCCCCAGAGCATCTTGAAGCTACCATGAAGCACTGACAAAGCTGCTAAAGGCAGCTTTTCCATGGCCCAAAAAGGAGCACATATTTGCTGCTCCTTTTTGGGACAGGGTTCAAGATGGATTGGGGCCACAACATGTGGTTACCACAGCCCCAATCCGTCTTCGGCAAGAGTGGCTTCAAGCCACCCCTTTCTCCCCATCTGTTTTTCCCCATACTATCACTTATTAAGCGAATGAGGTTGATTTTATCCCTTCCTCCCAGGTTTTTTAGAAAATGGCTAAATACATTGCTATGTTCATTACTGCAGTGCAAAGTAATTACTTTTAGGTATATGGGCTTCCAAATCCTCAGAAGAATGACCTGCATGTTTGCGAGGATGAAAACATCCTTTCTTGGCCTAACATCTTTAATTATGTTCTTGATTCTTATTGAAAGATAAGCTAAGTTTGTTCTTTGTCTATAGCCAAGAGAAAGGTACTGAATCAATGTCGATGGTTAACCTCTTTCATTATTTTATTTTATTTTATTTCTTTACCACATTCCAGCTGAGATCCTACATCAGTGTGTAGTTTTGCTGTAAACTTCTGTGTCCTTTCACCAGGTGGCAGCTTTCAAGCCATAGGAGAGGTCCCTGTCAGTGTTGCTTTGTTGGTAACTGCTGTCAAGTTGACTTTGACTTATGGCAAGCCAATGAATGAGAGACCTCCAAGTCACCCTATCATCAACACACTTGCTCTGGTCTTACAAACTCAAGGCTGTGGCTTTCTTGATTGAGTCTTTCAATCTATAATGTGTTCTTCCTCTTTTCCTATTGCTATCTACTTTAACAAGCATTATTGTCTTTTCTAGTGTTACCCAAAATGCAAGGGTCCTGAGAGGGCACCCACAATCAATATCCAAAAGAGGAATTTAAATTAGCTCAGATGAAGGCTGTGAGAGAGCTTTAGTTAACTAAAAAGCTGTATAATATGTATAATGTTTCTGAAAAATTGAACTTCCAGAATGCAAGTTCCAAATGTAATCTTATTTATAGCAGCAAAAGGAAAATCAACCTTCGTACAAAAACACACTCACACACATGTACAAGAACTAACAATATAAAAGTGTTAACATTGATTTTCAGGATTGAAAAATGTAATACGGTATTGGCTCCAGAAATGAATGTTCCAATTGCAGATTCTGTGAAGTGAAATGGGTCAGCAACTGCCTGTAGATCCAGCAATGTTGAGGAATCAAGGGAGATACAACAGGGTGTCTGTCTGACCTCAACCGAGACAAATTTGGAAGTGTTTTGGCAGGCACTTTTATAGGACAAAATGTATCCCAGGACAGTTCTGGGATTAAGGTGAAGTTCCCAGAAGGAAGAATAGAACTGGACAAAGGAGTCTCACTCCCAGAAGGAAGTAATCTTAGACTTCTGTTCATGTGGAAGCCCAAGGTTTATCACTCACCAGCACTACTCAGCATCCTGTCTAGTTCCTTTATCATTGCCTTTCCAAGTCCTAGTCTTCTTTTGATTTTTGTATTGCAGTTTACATTCTGATTAATGACTGAGTCAAGGTATGGAAAATCTTGAACTATTTCAATGACTTTATCATTTACATAATATACGTTAAAGTTAAGTAAATATTCTGTGGTCATTTCCCCCTCCCCCCTTAATGTTCACTTTTAACTACCTTTTACACTTTCCTCCTTGACTTTCTTCAGTAATCTTTTCAAGTCTTTTCTATTGTCTGCTACTAGTATGTGTCAACGGTATATCTTAAATTGTTGATATCTCTTCCTCCAATGTTCATGCATCCTTCCTCTGGCATAAACAGGATAGACAGACAGGTTGATAAAATGTAACCTCACCTGGCCTCTTTGCCAATTGGAAACCATTCCTTTTCTCTCTATTCTGTCCTGATGGTAGTCTCTTCTTCTGGGTACAGGTTATGTATCAGGACATAACCTGTGGCATACTAATTTCTTTAAGAGCAATCAATAATTTTTCGTGGTCTACACAATCAAAGGCATTGTCAAAATCAATAAAACACATACTTATTATCTTCTTAAATCTTTGGTGCTCTCCATAATTTAGCATATGTTTGCCATATGACCCCTAGTACCTTTTCTTTTCCTGAACCCAGTTTAAACATATGACATATCTTACTCCATATATGGTAAAAGTCATTGTTCTAGAATTCTGAGCATCAATTTGCTTCCATGGGAGATGAACACAGGAAAGGCTCAGAAAACCACATAGTTTTTGGAGCCTATTCACAATTCAGGACTTATTCTGGAAAAATTCATATGTGATTGATTTGCACAGGAAACAGAAAATGCTAGTTTCTGTGCAAATCAACAACATATGATTTGTGTGCAGAGAACGTCTACAAGAACAGCATTTTCAGTGCAGGGAACAGATTTTTCTATGCAGAATATAATATTTTAGAGCAAAAATTACATTCTCATATTTATCTTTTGGATGAAATGTAAGCTGCGGAGGCATTTCTGGGGTATGTCCAGTTATAGGCTTGTATAGAAACAGAAGTATTGCACTCGATATTTTTATAAGAAAAGTCAAATTAATGCCATAAATGCAATATGAGAAGCTGTTCACGGTCAAAACTGAATAAGAAGAGCAACACTACCTCATTCATGATACTGAAATGTATGATAATGTAAATGAGCAAACTCCCTAGCCAATTGCAATGTATGCAGGATCAATTCTTTGGCTGTCAAACAGCAGCCCAACACTTTTTTTAAAAAATTGCTGGGTCAACCAGCCCAAGGTTATATTGGATTAGCAATGCTGCCAAACACAGCAGAAAGATAGAAAGACAGAAGCTTGAAACCTCTGGGAATATATAGAATTGCAGTTGTCCTTTCAGTGTGTAGATGTTCAAGCAAACATCTGACTTTCCATGTATATTGTTACATGGCCAGTGTTAATTCAGACCAAGACTTTTCCCCCCTCTTTCTTTCACAGCAAAAGTGCTTAAGCACTAAATGAAAGTGAAAGCAATTAAAAATAAAGAAGTGATGATCTTTGCAGTGAATTTTAAAACATGGAGGCTCACCTGGTATTGTCCCTGCTCTCTATTATTTACTTAGTGTGAGATGAAGACATTCTGTTTAGGATGTCTAATTTCTGACTGATATCTTTATCTGGCTTTTAAATGCTCATCTGTTGTATTCTTATTCCAAGTGCTTTGCAAAGTCATTATATACTTGAAAAGTGATATATGTAACCCTTAACATAAAAGAAATAATAAAATATTATTGGATTAAATGTCTTAGTACAATTATTCCAAAACCCTTTTTATTTAAAAAGGGAATAGTTTTGGTTTAGGTCTATTTATTTGTATCCATAGTTTTTTGTGCGTTTTTCGAGCTATGTGGCCATGTTCTATAAGAGTTTATTCCTGACGTTTTGCTAGCATCTGTGGCTGGCATCTTCAGAGAATGCTAACCTGGAAGAGAGTAGGTATATATATACTGTGTGACCCTGGATAAGGAGGAGTGATTCCCATGTTAATCTGTGTATTGTTCTGTTGTTGATGGCAGGGCCTCAGGGCGGGAGGATATGCAAAGGAGGATTAGTGTCTGCTAATTGGTGATCATTGTTTGCTGGGAAAGCCTCTGACCCTGAGTAGTTTCTCATTTGCATTTGCTGAGTCCTGGTTTTGGTGTTCTTCAGGACTGGTAGCCAAACTTTATTTACTTTGAGGGTTTCTTCTTTCCTGTTGAAGTTGTCCAAGTGTTTGTGGATTTCAATGGCTCCCCTGTGCATTCTGACCTGATAGCTGTTGGCATGGTCCAGAATTTCAGTGTTTTCAAACAACATTTTGTGCCCAGGATGGTTTATAATGTGTTCTGCTACTGCTGATTTTTCTGGCTGACCCAGTCTGCAGTGTCTCTCGTGTTCCTTGATTCTTGTTTGCATACTGCGTTTGGTGGTCCCTATGTAGACTTGTCCGCAGCTACATGGTATGCGGTAAACTCCTGCGGCTGTGAGAGGGTCTCTCTTGTCCTTTGCTGAGCGTAGCATTTCCTGGATTTTCTTTGTCGGTTTATAAACCATCACAATAGTTGAAAGCAAGATTCTGTTAAAATGTCATTTTACAAAAGATCAAAAACAATTAAACAAATAATTCTGCTAAAAAAGCACATAGTTAAAAACAGTTTAAAACATAATTTACAATATATCAACAAAACAGATTCAAACATCCTTCTGCCACATGATTTAAGAAAACCATGCCTAAATGAAAAAGAAAAAAAATCTTTGCCTGCCAGTGGAAAGGTCCAGAGAGAGGCCAGTTGGACCTGTCTTGAAAATCAGTTCTGTTACCTGGGAGGAGCTCATGGACCACAGGGCACTAAGTCTATGCAATTAATGACCCTGAAGTCATCCTCCCCCCAATATTTGATATTTGATTCTAAATCCCCTGCCTTCATCTTGCTTTGTTGTTGCTGTTAACTGCCCTTGAGTTGACTTCAACACATGGTGACCCTCTGGATGAGACATCCCCTTTGACTACTGCTCTGTTTATCCTGCAAATTCATTCCCATGATCTCGCTGATTGAGTATAGCCATCTGGCATGTTGTCTTCCTTTCTTTTTACTACCATCTACTTTTCCTAGCATTATTATTATTATTATTATTATTATTATTATTATTATTATTTGTAGAAAGCTGTGCCTTTTCATGATGTGGCCAAAGTGCAAAGCCTCACCTCAATCATCTTGGCTTCAAATGAGATTTCAGGCTTGATCTGTTCCAGGAAGCATTTGTTTGTCTTTTTGGCTGTCCACAGTATCCTCAGCACTCTTCTCCAGCACCACATCTTAAATTAACTGGTTTTCTGTCAGGTTTTTTTGCTGTCCAGCTGTCACATCCATACATGGTGATGGGGAATACAATGGCTTGAATGATTCTAACATTAGTTCTCAGTTGTCTAGTTCTTTCATAGCTGCCCCTTTGATTCCTAGTATCCTTCTGATTTCTTGAGTGCAGTCATCATTCTGATCAATGTTTGGTCCTAGGTACAGGAATTCTTTAAATATTTCAATTTCCTCATTGTCTAAGCTGAATTAATACATTTCTTCTGTGGTTGCTTTTTGGTTTGTTTGTTTGTTTTCTTTATGTTTAGCATTAAGCCTGCCTTTGTAATTTCATCTTTGACCTTCCTTAGTCTGTGAAGTTTTTTGCTAGTTGTATGGTGTCATCTGCATATCTTAGATTGTTGATGTTCCTTCCTTGTATCTTCAGTTTTCCTTCTGAGTTTAACCCTGCTTTTCTTATTATATTTTCTGCATGCAAATTGAACAAATAGGGTGATAGAATGCAGCCTTCTCATGGGGATTAAAAAAAATCCCTCTAATTTTAGATTATATCTTTTACTGTAATTTATGTGTGCTTCAAAACAATTTATCTGAGTGTTGATTCAAGCTACTTTGTTTTTCCACTATGGGTGGTGCAAATGTATGCCATAAAAGGTGAATGCCTCTTCTGCCAGCAGAAATCCTCTTCTCCTTACTATTTCACATCTGCCAGCAGAACAATCTGTCAGCAGATCTACTCTTCTGGTTAAGATCTACTGCCAGTGATTCCAAAAAGGGGGTGGAGGATGGGCAAGATTTGTGAGGAACTGAGTCATGCCAGATCTAAACCTCCTGGAGCATAGTCACAAAATTGGCACAAACCTGGGCCAGAGTGAGAGTATTGTTAAATCATTTCCCACATGTATAGGCTGGGAGAGAATTGGATTCAGCACAGGTTCAGCAGGCCATTATGAATTTCCAGTTCCAACAAAAGTAAAACTATTTCATTGGATGTTGACCTATGGTGACCTCATGAATTTCATAGAGTTTTCTTAGGCGAGGAATACTCAGAGGTGGTTTTGCCAGTTCCTTCCTCTGAAATATAACCCACAGGATCTATACAGCACTTGAAAGTTTTTTCAGATGTAACAGTACATAGACTCCTTGAGAAATTCAGTGTTAAAGGGATGGTAGCTTTTCATAGTTCAGGGAGCTGGATCTCAAAAGAAGTTACTTTTCTGTTGCTAAGAGAGCTGAATTTTTATTACTTGTCTTTTATTGCCCTATTTCTCACATGGGCAAGAAGGGGAGTGGCCTCTGTCTGCATTGGGAACCCTCAGTACCATCTTAACTGACAACAGAGTATTATTCAGACAAAATGTAGGCCTGTAACTCTAGCATCTTCATGATTATTATTTTGTATGATTTTTAACATTTTTGCCTGATGAATAAGCCAGTAAAGCTTCAAAAGCTGACATGCTGTATTTTATGCTTCAGAGCTAGCCCAATAAAGGTATCGTTGCTTTGTGTATTTTGGATTTTGTTGTATTTTCCATACTCTGAACTGTAGATGAATTTTCTCTGCAACAGCCCAGATCTGCAACCTAGTGCACAACTGAACGTGCATGTTCCTATGCATCCATGTGTAGTGCACAAATATGTGCAATGAACACTTTTGCACAGCGACATCACATGCACAACTTCACTTCCTCATTCTTGAATTGAATGCAGACATTCCATGAAGAGTGAGCTCGGCCTCTTTCACCAGGCAGATGGGCTTTGGAGTTCTTGTTAGCATCATGGACAAATGTTAATGTTGCTCAGTCACATGAAAGGGTTCATTTGTATCATTTGTTAGTTACGTTTTGCATTCACTTTGCAGTTTGAGGATGAGTCAAGATATGAACTCTAAGAAGTGACTGGAGGAGTAAAGTTTTCTTTGTTGCTGAATTGCACACTTTGATTTTCTTTGTTTGCTTCTGTACCATATAATCCCTGGAACCCATCTTCCATCGCCCTCATCTTGGGATGATGTGTGCCACATATAAAGAAAAGAGAAATTTGATGACTGGCCAAGAGATAGTCTGGGTAGAATTAGTCTGGGTGTCTCATTCTATCCTTGGCAGTGGGGGATACTGGACTGTATGAGCAAAAGGGCTTCAATCCTTCCCTTCTATGTACCCTCTGCTGCATCATTTAACACCAATAAAGCTTATGCTGTAGCAATAATTATTGCTAGGACCCAGCACCAAAAGACCATTGGAGAGGCCTGAAACTACAATTGGCCTCTCTAGCCATAGATTCGTTATCTATGGATTCAAACATCCATGGCTTGAAAATATTTTTTAAAAATATAAATTCCAAATTTTGCCATTTTATGTAAAGGACACCTTTTACTATGTTGCTGTATTTAATAGTACTTGAGTATCCATGGATATTTGTTTCCAGAGGGAGGTGGGGTCCTGGAACCAAACCCCAGTTGATACCAAAGACCCACTGTACATTTTGTTATGGAACAAAACACTACATTAAGCAAAAATGTATAACTGCTTCCATGGGGAAATGTACACATTTGTAAGGCACCAACAGGATTCTACTTTAAGATTTTACCCTACCCTTGTCTTATAAAGGTGTGTTCAGAGGTAATTCTCACAAACAGTAATGGGACACACATTTAAATTTACATAAAACTGTATCCTGGATAAAAGAACTCTGAGCAAAAGGGCATAATTCTTTGTGGGCTTGATATCCAAACAAATGTATTAGAAAAATATTCCCTTTCAAACAACCCAACCCACAATTCACATTAGTATGTGGAAGGAAATGTATTGAAGAATGCCAAAGCAAATGAAGAAAAATGAAGGGAGGACTTTTGTCTTGCAAGGAAATGGGAATCTGGAATTCTGCATAAACCATAAGAAGTGATAATGCCAGTTAGGTCAGACTGTGTTAGGATGATAAATTGACTACATATAGCCAGGCTGGTGTGAGCTGCTAGAGAGAGTAATGAATCATGATACAGATACCAGTGAAGCTTGTCCTACAGGGGTTAGTCTAAACAAACGAGATGTTGCTGTAAAACAAAATATTGGGGAAGGAATTATGTGCTTATTTGCACATTGGAGAAATGCCTACAGATGTTCAGAGGTCTGTAGTCAGTGGCAAGGGACAGACTACATGTCTGTGTTTACAAGACTGGAGACTTGGGGACATTCTGCACAAGCTTCTATTGTGTAACTTCCTTTTATTTTATCAGAGCTTGAGGAGGCTAACTTTTGGTTGATATTGTTCTTGAAATAATGGGGTACCTACTCTGGAATCTTCTTTTTTAGATGGAAAGGTAAGGTAGAATGTGTTTTTAACCCATCCCTGCACATTGATTTAGCACAGTGGCCAATAGTTAAGATGTGAATCATATAATCTATAGTATCATTCTTGTTCCTTTCTTCAACCCATTAGAGATGCATCTACATTGCAGAAATAATGCAGTTTTGCACTGCTTTACCTGCCATGGCTGAATGTTATGGAATTCTGGGATTTATAGTTTCTTCTCTGTCAAAGAGCTCTGGTGAAACAACAAACTAGGATTCCACAGGATGGCATCCTGACAGTTAAAGTCATGTGAAACTGCATTAATTCTGTCCCTGTCCTTCCAATCCCTGGTTATAGCTATAATATAGAAACACATATTCAGATGGAACACACATATTCACAGTAAAAGAATGAAAGTAGACAAAGTCCCACATGCTATGTGATGGTCCAAAAACTTTTATTTCTTAAAAAGCCCAAAATGTTTTGGCCTCACCACCAAATTTACTATATTTGTGGTACAGAGACAACACATGTTTGTCTCCTTTCATTTTTATACTTATAATATAGCTAGCCACAATTGTAACCTGCAGTAGGAACTGACAATGTTAATCTCAGTTTCACCAGGGGTTACCATTTCTATTTTGCAATTTTCTTTTGTTTTAAGAAGCTATTGGAAGCTATTAGATTAGAAAAAGAGAAGGTGGAACACACATACTCTTGCATTCCATGGACACATGTGGGCTATACTAGCATTTTTGTCTTACTTTAATGCTGACAACTGTATAGAGTTTTTTTTACATCTGAGGAAAGCAAGCTGCTTTAGCAGAGGGTATGTGCACATTTCTGTTCTCCAAGAAAAGGCAATGTCTGGCCAGAAGTGGGGAGGATACCATTACACTCCCATCCTCAGCATCACCTACCAGAGACAATTTTCTAACTCGCAGGGCAGGGCAGCACTGATTTACTTCACTAGCTAAAGGAAATATAGTGAAAACCTCTAACTGTGACAAAAAGTCCATCAGTCTTTCAGATTAGGACAGAATCATATATGCAGCCATATTACCTTCATAGTCTTCAGGAGCCAAATACCTACTGGCTGGCATGGTAAATTTACTGCTAACTGTTCTTCTCTGTAGGATCATAATTCAAATCTTCCCAATGCTGTCTGAAAATATCTTTCTGATTAGACAGGTGTAAGGAGTAAAAAGGGAGAGGATCATAAAAATGCACAGTATAAATAGAAACTAGATTAAAAGGTATGGATCTGCTTCAGGTTATTTTCCACTTACACCCTTCCACCACTACTAGAGCCCACAGTATGACAGAAGAAATATGACCTTATCTAATTTTATTTTATTTTTGATCTATATATTTCACCAGCCTTCTCGGTGCTTCCTTTCATGCATTCTGGAATTGCTACTTTATTCCAACAGTCTAATACAATTTTAATGTTTTGTGCATCAACCTAATGCATTATAATTTTGTCCACTTCACCTAATTGTATAAAGTTGAAAGATGTGACACAGCTATTATAAAAGCAACCTTTGCAGAAATGTTTCCATGTTTCTCAGTTGTTTCTCAGTTGTTTTCAGACATATGATTTCATAACTCTAAAGCTGGGGAAGAGAAGAGTGTCATCATGCTAGTGGCATATACAAGTGTAACTGAAAGTTGTTGCTGTTGTTATTGTATACCTTCAAGTCATTTCTGACTTGTGGTGACCCTAAGGTGAAGCTATCATGAGTGTTGGGGGGGGGTTGGTCAATTTTTTCAGAGGGGGCCTGCCATTACCATATTCTAAACTGAAAGTTACTCCTGTGTATATAACATTTTGGTTGTGGAAGATGTAGGAATTTAGCAAGTGCATTTACTGCAACTCCTTCCCTGAGCAACCTACCTGGCCATCCCTTCATGCAATCCCAGGACATGGGAGGGGATGAAGGATAGCCAGCCAGTCTGTAGTCATCTGTGGGAAAGGAGAAGTATGGCTGCATGGCCATACGTCCCCCTCCCTGCATCTTTCCCTTGCCACTGAATAACCGTGAAAGTGGAATATCCAGATAGAAAACAGATACACTGGGTGTGCAGGAAGGGGGAAGGATTCATCTCTGTCCACTTCAAAAAGGATGTTTGAGAAGCTGGAGTGTGTCCAGAGGAGGGTGACCAAAATGGTCAAGGGTCTGGAAACCATGCCTTATGAGGAGTGATGTAGAGAGCTGAGTATGCTTAGCCTGGAGAAGAGGTGATTAAGTAGTGATATGATAGCCCTGTTTAAGTATTTGAAGGGATGTCATATTGAGAATAAAGCAAGACTGAGGACACAAAACAATAGATGCAAGCTACAGAAAAACTGATTCCACTAAAACATTAGGAGGTCTTTAAACAGAAGCTGAATGGCCATCTGTCAGGGATGCTTTGCTTGTGAGTTTTGCATGGCAGAGAGTTGGACTGATGGCCCTTGCAGTCTCTTCCAACTCTATGATTCAATGATTCTGTGATTCTACGAAGAATGAGAAAAAACTGTACCTGATGGAATGTTATGATCCTCCAGTGCAATGCAACCATCTCTGCTGAAAAAATAATCTACTTTTAAAAGAGAAAGCATTAATCTCTCATGCAAGCAAAGTGATGCTCAAAATTCTACAGCAAAGATTTTTACCACACATGAAGCCATTGTAATGATAATATAGACATGATGACATGGTATTTCCTGAACATAGGAAAAATGTCAAGGTCAGACGTAGGCTTCATCTTCAATACAGAAGTAATGCAGTTTGACACTGCTTTAGCTGCTGTGGCTCAATGCTGTATAATTCGGGGACTTGTAGTTTTGTGAGATATTTAGCCTTCTCTGTCAGAGAGGTCTGGTGCCCCACCAAGCTATAAATCCCAGAAAACGATAGCAATGGTCCATAGCAATTAAAGCAGTATCAAACTACATTATTTCTGCAATGCAAATACAGTCTTACTGGCAATGGGGAACTGAGACAACTGGGCAAATTATTAACTACATGTGAAGTCGAAAGCTTTCATGGCTGGCATCCGTATATTTTGTGGGGTTTTTGGGCTATGTGGCCACGTTCTAGAAGAGTTTCTTCCTAATGTTTCGCCAGTATCTGTGGCTGGCATCTTCAGAGAATTTCTCCTCTGAATTCTCTGAAGAAGCCAGCCACAGATGCTGGTGAAACCTCAGGAAAAACTCTTCTAGAACATGGCCACATAGCCTGAAAAACCCACAAAAAACTATTAACTACATGTTCATCCCACTATTCTCCCAAGGCAATCAGTGGAAGAAGCATGGTCACCACCACCACCCAGCACCATCCTGCATTTGCTCAAAACTACCACAAACATATGAGGAAAAAGATTGGCTTCCATGGTTAAGCATGGATGTTATCTTTCACCTAGAGTACTGTGTAATGACTAATGTGCTGGATACAAGCTTCAATAGCAATTGTCTCCTCCTGCTTTTGCCTTGCCTCACTGCCAGTTTTATAGGAATTAGTGTAGAGGAAAAAAATCATTATTTTTTTAAAAAAACAAATAAATTCCCATTCAAATCACCCTTTATCTTGAGCCCAGTCTATTGGGTTTTGTTCTTGATGCTGTTCTTCAAAGAGATGAGATCAGATAGTCTTCATGTAACTGTTCTCGATAGTCAAATTGTAAATGTGCAAAGCTCCATCCAAATGGGCTAACCTTTTAGTGAACTTTTTGGCATTCTATTTCATCAGCAAATTGGGTTTTTAGATATTTTACCTGTATAACAGTAACTGTGTCCACTTATTTGTACACATATTTTATGCATCTGAATACAAAAACCGTTTGGTGGATGTTGCTGTATTATGTTCATCTATATTTTATATTACCATGGAATACTTCATTAACTTATAGAATTACAGCTTGCATCCATCACCACAGCCTCCACCAAAATAATTATCTTTATTCTTGGGAATTTCCTTGAGGGGACTTAAATGGGTTTTGCAGAATTCATTGTATATAGATCAAATCCTTTTTTCCTTGTGGCAGAACAACATGTGCTTTCCACAGACATAAAAGAACATGGCAATAAATGGCAGTTGGTGACAAGAGACAAAAATAAATTTCCCAAAGCAAATATTAAACTCAAGACATTTTTCTTTTTTGCTGAAAATGGAACAGAGAATAATAGAGAAGCCTAGGGCTTTTATAAAAGTCCAGTGTGCTTTCTAATACAGAATAGAAAAAACATACAATATTTCTTGTATAAGATATTTATTGTTCCCTAACAATAGAAGAATCCCTTTAATAATCTGACAATAATAGTCTCAGCTCTAAGACTGGGGTACTCAAACACACAGAGAGCTCATGAATTGAGTTTCCTTAACTTTGTATGTATAGTGGAAATGCATGCATGAAGTCACTAGTTCATATCAGATTATGTCTTTAGTTTATAGACAGCTAAGTTTTGATTGGCCATTGTCTTCCCCTTTCCCTCAGGACTTAAGAGTGTCTAGGCAGGTCAAGTCAAAGTGCATTTGCTTCATGTCAAGTAGCAATCAGGACCCTGGAAAGCTCCCAGTGGGCTGCTGCCTGTGCTAGGGTGCTTGTCTGAACAGAAAACAGAAGTCATCTAAAGGCCTGAAATGGCAGAAAAGTCCTGTTCTGCTTTAAACTTCATCTCCTGTCAGGAGCAACTATGAGGCGAAATAGACTGCCCTGAAGGACTGGCTTGCCACGACCCCCTTTGAGTGCCACATTGGGGCCATGGCAACCGCACGCCACAGCCCCTTGGGCCAAAAAGAAGAGGCAAAATGTCACTTCTTTTTGGCCTGAAAAAAGAGCGGCCTTGCCACTGTGGTGGCACTTTTCTGGGGTATGTTCCTTTTGGTGTGTGGCATGTGAATACCATGCCAAAGGAGCACCATAACACTGCCTGCCATGCTGTCAGGCGGGTGGCCTGACACCAGCCTAGGGGCAGCATCAGGGTGTGCATCATCCAAACACCATGCCTGTACACTGCAAGCTCGTGCTTGATGCCGGTCTGTATAGCATGTATGTTACTGAAACGGTCCCTGCTTTATTTCTGAGTCTTTTGGCTCTTAGAACAGGAGTGACTAAACCTTGACCCATGGGCTGCATGCAGAGTGATTGGACATCCTCCTTTTCCAAGACCTGACCTACATTTCAACCTTTTGCCCAGGAGGAATTCCAAAATGGCCTTCATTTTGTTATCGAGTTTGGATTTATATAAATTTTGGGTGCCAAGCAATAAAAAATCATGACCCCTGACTGACCCCATTGCAGCCGCCATTATCCCAAAAGCGAGCTGACCATGTAGCTAGACAGCCTAGCAAGGCATGGCTTAAGCAAAAGGTAGAATTCAAACGTTTCAAAACCAGTTTTGGGAGTCGCATTTCCAGTTTTTGCAAGCGACCCAAAAGACTGAGGACAATAGAAGTTTGCCTCACCTATTGATGGTATTAAGTACTCTGCCATCTACATAGTATTCTTCTCCCAAAGAAGTAGCAGACCCCTTTTGTGTATCCATTGTTTAGCTTTAGACTTAGTCAATAGAGAGCAATCAAGACCTTTGTTCCCCAGGTAGCTATAGCCTGAGGATATGTTTTGCAGTATAAATAAGACCCAGATTTCGCCCTTCAGTGGGCTTTGTGAGCTACAGTTCCAAAACCTCTACTCTGTCGAGCAACTGCTCTGGAGCTCTCTTGGGCAAAGCGCCCTGCTGAAATCACTTGGGCAACCCGAAGCCCACTGTCTCTTTCGGGCCTCTTGCTAGCTAGCCTGCTGGAACCTAGCTCCTAGCCACCGCGGTCGCCACTTGCTTTCTGTTCCCCGCGGCCATGTTCACCTTACAACATCCATCCCATCTGTTCCTTGGAGAAGACTCCTAAGGTAATTATTTCAACGGTGCCTCTATCCTTTCTCCTGTACCCCCAACTCTCCCCCCCTTGTTTTAGCATTGAATGTGTGTGTGCGTGTGTGATCCCTTTTGTTGTGTGGCTTTAATAAATGTTTATATTTTAATTGCAACTCATTGGCATTGGAGTCTCTGTTTCTTGGGGTTGGACTAGATGACCTCTGGTATACACATAGGGACTTGATCCGCTGCGTGCGTTGTTAGGACATGCCTCTCGGAAATTTGAGCTAATTAAATTCCCCTAATTCGATCCTTCCTAACAATTTTGAGCATGACGATGAAGCATGGATTTATATTTCTATGAGTGTTTTTAGCTTTTGTTTTGTAATGTCCTACCTTTTCTTTGCCTGTCCTACATTTTCTGGTTTCTTGTCCTCCTCTTTGGTTAGACCCTGGCTGCATGTGACCCAACATCTTGCCTGGCACCTCTGTTATCAGTGGGATTGTTTTAGAACCAACCATTCATTTCTAGTGTCTTTTTTTTTTTAAAGACTTTTTCTAGCCTGAAATGATCAAAGGGGTGATGATTGTGTTTAAATGGTAAACCATGTCCCCTCATAGATATGACTCGATATTTTGGGCAGCAAAATTGTGCAGACAGATTTTTAGGGGTAAGATATCGGCTGTGCCAAAGTCTGGGGAGACTAAACTGGGCCTCCAGAAGCTTGGGTGTTGCTTGCTTGGTCTAGAAAAAGAAATGTCTGCTTAGTCATTACTGCCAAAGGTGAATGGAAGTGCCATATCCTCTGGCCAAGAGGGTACAGTGGAATGTACTGAATGATAAACACCAGTGAAACTGGACCTCATTCTTTTCTGAATTGTCATCAGACAACCTCCTTTACCTTTAAAAAAAAAGTTCAACTTTTCAAAATCTTTAGAAGGCCTCTCTTTTGTGACTACCCCTACTATTCTCACCCTAACCTCTGGGCATTTATTTCCCCTACCCACACAGACATTGTGTGTGTGTGTGTGTGTGCGCGCGCATACATGTACATGTATGCATGTGCCTTCAAGTAACCTGTGGACTTATGCCAACTCCATGAATTTCATCGGTATTCTTAGGCAAAAATACTGAGAGGTACCTTTGCCAGTTCCCTCCTCTGAAATATAGCATATAGGTGATATTAATTGATGTTCTCCTATCCAAGTACAGTGGGCCCTTGTTATTCACTGGGGTTTGGTCCCAGGACCCCCCGTGAATAACAATATCTGTGGATGCTCAAGTCTTATTAAATACAATGACATAGCAAAATGGTGTCCCTTATATAAAATGAGAAAATCAAGGTTTGATACTTGGAATTTATACTTTTTTTTAATATTCTCAAACCATGGATGCTTGAATCCGTGTATAAAAATCCGTGGATAAGGAGGGCCAACTGTACTAAAAATGATCCTGCTTAGCTTTTAATGTTGTGTGGGATATGGTACCTTTAGGATATTTAGGGCAACACTACAGATGTATAAAGTAAATGATGGAAAGAGGTACAACCTCAGAGACAACATGGGGGGCCCATGTATTCATGGTTCAAAATTCCAAACCCTATGAAAGGCCTAATATATAATATTAAGATGAATGTTTACCCAGCTGATGAATCAGTGTTTTGATTCCATATATATGTGGGGAGACACACACACTTGATTCCATATGTGTGTGTACTGGTAAACAATAAGGTTGGCAAGTAAAATGTTTTCATGAGATAAAAGCACTTTTACTCAAAGAAGTGAGAAGAGAAGTAAGAAAAATGCTTTTAATTAGCAGGCATAGATAGCTGATTTTTTCTTTTCTTTTGAGATGAGCCTTTTAAAAAAGAACATAATGTAAATGCATACAAAACAATAGTTTGCATAATGATTTCAATGCTGTTGCTTGCTTAAAATTGATACAGGTGCATGTTTTGTGAAAATAGGCCTTCTTCCAGAAAAAAAGGAAGTGTATTTCTAGATGATTTTTCCAAACAAATATTACAAAAATAATATTCATGCTAAAAATACTTGCTCTCAAACACAGCAAAATATAAGGAGTTCTGTGATCCCTCAGAAACACACTATTTTGTATTAAGGTTTATTCCCAAGACATTTTAATCTTCATGCACCAGGATTGGATATTTTAGTCTCAAAGCCTCATGTTGATGCTGAATAAACATGAGATGTACATCTGCCTCTTGTCTGATGAAGACTAGATCTACAGTAGAGAGATCCTGGGATATCATCATCTGAAGGGCTGTAGGGGGAAAATCCCAACTCCCAGCCATTTGCTATGCGCAGAGGCTCATTTTACAAGACCAAAAACCACTGGGAAAAATTTTCCCTATAAATATATTGATTTTGTACTTGGTTACTGTATCTTCTCAAACAACAGAATACATTGAATAAAAATAATGCCATGCAAGTTTTGATGAATCAGGGTGATAATAAGCACATGTGGTATGCTCACATTTTTGGTAAGTTCCCCCCATTCATTTGGGACCTTGGAATTCTTCATGAGATTTTAAATCATATTTTGATTTGAACAATGAATGTTTATGAGTAACAAGTAGGAATGGGGGGACAGCATGATTCAATTTTCAGTTTAATGTGAGATTACACATTCCAGACCTTCCTCAGTGTAACATGGACACAATCATACTTTGCAAATGGAAATCCAGAGCTGATAATGTGATTCACTGAAAAAAAAAGAGAGAGAAAGAAATTGATTTAGAGAAAAAACACAGAATTGAAAATGAATATGGAAATGTACATACATTAAGGGAAAATGCAGCCCAATACTGTACATGTTGGAGAATGCATACCAAAAAGGTGTCCATTTGAAAAATGTATTCACAAAACTGTGCCCATTTTGAGGAATACTTGAATTTCTATGCCGAAGAGAAAATAGGCTCCAAATGTGATGCAAACACAATAATCCAAAAAAGAGAACTTTAGCAAGCTCAGTGTTAACTGAATTTAACAGATTGAGATTTCCTTAACAGCAGCAGCTATGTTTTAAAATAATGTATCTGCTTCTTTAAGAGAAAATATGATAGGTCACTTCATCTTGACAGCACCCTTCTATAGGAAGATATTTCCTATGAGGGGAGAAGGGGGTGCTGATTTAATAATCATTAGCAGCACTCTTGACTCCATTCAGAGAATTATTTAGCAATCATTGCTCCCATTTTGCTGTTGCGAGGCAGAATATGCAATTAATCTATGTCCAGACTTCCCAAACAAATCAATATCTCAGTATTAATGAGGGGCACTAAAGTTTCCTCGAAATGTTTCAGCACTTTGAAATCCAGTCAAATCCTGACAATAATCCTTTTTATAAATATTTCCAGTACTATGGAAGATACATTGATGATATTTTTATTGTTTTTTCAGACAGAACAAAGGTGGAACCTTTTTTTACCTGGATCAATTCTGTGAGTCAGCACATTAAATTCTCGTGTCAGTTCGACACCCAGTGCATTTCTTTTTTAGACGTAGAGGTCTACATTCATAATCATAAGATTGGAGTCCGTAATTTCCATAAGATAACGGACCGCAATTCCATGCTACATTTTGCTAGTTGTCACCCTCATCAATTGAAAAAGAATTTACCATATTCCCAATTCCTAAGATTAAAAAGGAATTCTTCTTCTAACATCCATTATGAGATGGCAGCTGACCAATATCAATTAGAGTTACAGGATAGAGCTTTTCCTCCTTACATAGTACAAGATGCCAGGAACAGAGCTACCTTAAAGGACCGTTCCACGTTATTTCTTTCCTCAAACAGGAATACAGATAGCAGGATTATAGGCTCCTTCACTTTCAATCATGCTGCTCATAGAATTAAACATATCATACGGAAACATTGGCACTTGGTACAGAATATTCCAGGCTGTTCGCAGGCACCCATTATAGCTTTCAGGAGAACTAGAAATCTTAAAGACTCTTTAGTTCACACAGATTTTCAAGTACGTGCTCAAGAGATATCCCATGTTAGAGGACACTACAAATGTGGTCATTGTAGCTGTTGTAAACTATCTTTAAATATAAAATCCTTTACCCATCCCGTAACGAAGGAATGCTTTGAGTTGAAGTCATTTACCAACTGTAATTCTTTAAATGTTATTTATGTGATTGTATGCCCATGTCAAAAAATATATGTTGATCAAACTACTAGACCATTAAGAACTAGAATTTCTGAACATAAGAGTACCATTCGGAATAAAAGTTTGGATACCACATTGGTTACACACTTTTCACATTTACATCATTCGCCAGATTCTTTAAAATTCTTTGTAATTGAGCAAGTCAAATTTGGTTCATTTTATAGTGGAAACAAACAAACTAAACTCTTACAAAGGGAGTCTTTTTGGATTCATAAATTGACATCTAACACACCTAAAGGTTTAAATGAACGTCTAGATTTAAGTTCGTTCTTGTAAGTCTGCTGAAATGTAATCATTATATTGCATTACACATAAGGGTAAAGATGTGACTAATCAATGTTAGTTCATTTATATGGGTTTGGAGGACAGGATGATAACTTCAGGTGAATTGATGTTATTGTTAATTTTTGATGGATATGTTAGGAAAGTATGTCTTAATAGATTGATGTTTATTACAATGCCAATGGATGTATATGAATGGTATTGTGACATAGTACATTCAGCCAATTTCTCAAGCTTACTTTGTGGGACTTGTAGGACTACATAACTTAATGGATATACCTTTAAGAGAATTTATGCTCTAAATAATCACCTGTAGCCTATTGTAGAAGCAGAGTATATTACTACATACACTCTCTGTAAATTCTTACTGAGCAATCTTCTTATCTGGCAAGCCAAATTGTTTGGAGACGTGGGTAAGCTAAAATACTGTTATCTTAATATTGTATACTATTATGTATTGGATTGTTAATTACTGTATTAATTTCTGTTAACTTTGTATGTCTAGAAACATGATATAACTGACAATGTTAGTCCGGCTTAGAATGATTCAAGTTTGCTGATGAAGACCAACCAAAGGTCGAAACGGCCTCAAAGCACTCTGGAGGTAGCCGTCCTAATAAAAACAATTTTCACCATTAAAAGGTAGAATCAAGGAAGGACTCTGCTACCAGTGAAGACTACGTGCCACATTTTCATGCCTCTTGGCTGCAAGCACCAATGATTATTTTTTCTGTAGATTGATGGGACTGGGTTGCTGCAGCTTTACTATATGGACTTGGATCATTAGAGACAATTACAAGGTTACAGTACAGTGTCACATATGCATATACGGTTGTTCTTATGTATGTTATGAAGTGACAATAGTATCAATACAATTGGATATGTTTTAGTAAATGAGACACGTCTCTGTTATAGTTATTTAATCATCCACATCAATTATTAGTGTTCCCCTTCTTTTTTGGTCTGCTTTTCCTCTTGCCTTGACATGACTAAGTAGCACTTTCCTCATATATTATTACATTTCAGCTCTGATAAGTTATTGATTATGTTCTGAGTTGCTGCTGTTGAGCTACTTCCTTTGCTGACTGTTTGTCTTCTGCTAGAACATTCATTTTAAACTACAGCTGTCCTCACTTCTTTCAATACAGGGCTCAAACAGACAGGCCAAATTAAAGCTGCTTTGGGTCACTTTGGAGGTATGCTGTTTAAATGATATTGCCTGGGAGGCCGGCGCTAAAAACCACATGAAACCAAGTTGGATGAAAGGCCACAACTTTATTAGCAACAGTAAACCAGAACAGAAGGGTTGGCACAAAGCATAAGGTCAGGATCTGAAGCATCGAATAACCCCACGGTTAATCAATAAGCAGCATACCTGGTGACCTCCAGGCGTTGGGATGACCTAGGGGCTAAGGAACACCAACTGGCTGCCATCACACCAGGCGCTCCCTTGTTCTCAAAGCCCCTAGTCACCGGGTGGCTTAACCATGTTGTGGCCCCCGCAATGGCCACAACGCACGCCCAGCTCACCCCCGGGTCCCTTATTGACTCCCAAACCAGTGCTCCATAGCCCTGGTAACCAAGCCAACCAGATCCTGGCCTATGCTGCCACCCCAAGTTGTGACAGAAAACCCCAAGCACCCACGCAGAGGGTGGGTGAGAGAGCCGAGCTGCAAATGGCTGCGGGGCCTGGCCGCATGGCCCTTAAATAGGCCAAAGCCCTGCCTCCTCACCCCATGGTGAGGCTCCTCCTCCAGGGCAGCCCAACCAATGAGCTTCCCTGGAGGACTGAAGCCTCACTATAGAGGCTTCCTCCATCCCTACAGAGCGGCGTGGGCAGAAGGGGCGGGCCCTTCTGCCCAGCCCACCAATCAGGGCGGAGGATGGCCCCAACCAGGAAGTTGGGGCCAGGGAGCCGCGCCGGCTCCTGGTGGCAAAGTGGCCAGCCCACACAGTCGGGCAGCCACGTTTATGCCTCTTAAGAGGCTGGAAGCTGTGCCAAAGCCATGCTCCAGTCCTAAGGACTAGAGCGTAGCTTTGGCGCAGCTTCTGGCCTCTTGAAATGTGTGTGTCATTTAAACAGCATACCTCCAAAGTGACCTGAAGCAGCTTTATTTTGTCCTGTCTGTTTGGGCCCCTAGTGATTTCTCTAACCAGTGTAATTCCCTCATGCACTTTCCATTGTAGGTTGTGTCTCTAATGAATATGGTTTAAAGATGTGTGTCAAAAGACCAATTCCAAAATAAAATTTGTTTCAGTTTGCAATTGATGTATTGGCTCTAATGTATAGCTGTGCATACTGTGGTCCTAAAGGCATGCGAGAACAGACCTGCCTACTTCTCTCCATGGTACAAATAACCTAGTCTGTGTTTAAAAAGTGTCCGTTCTGTTGAACTGAATGAAAATGTTGTTGTTTTTGGGAAAGAGATTTCTATAAGTGCAGTGGAAGTTTTGGTTCTCTGAAGGATCAATGGAAAAGCCTGCACTTAGGAGCAAACATGCTTTAGCTGCTGTCACTCAATGCTCAATTTTTGTGAGATATTTAGCTTTCTCAGTCAGAGATCTCTGGTGCCACAACAAACTGCTAATCCCAAGATTCTGTAAACAAGAGCCATGACAGTTAAAGCTGTATCAAACTGCATTTACTCTGTAGTGTGGCAGCAGCCTTAGTGATGGAAAATATTTATAAGAATGCCAAAATGTTAAGTCTGAACATACAGAGGCAACTTTATTATAAAAGGTTAAATGCTAGTGTCATGCCAGAGTTTCTGCCTTCTGTTTAGTTGCTACATTTGTGCCCTATCCTTTTTCCAAAGAGCTCAGAGGTATATTTTATTATCCAACAATTCAGATTTTATCAATTCATTCAGTGTGGTGGTTATTATTTAACCTTTAGTCGGTTGGATATGAAGTAGGCTTTCTTACAAATACTAAAGGTTTTGTAACTGCTCATTGTGAAAAGCCCTTTAATACATGTTCTTCAAATGTGGAGGGGACAGAGAACTGCAAACTACAGAACGAAGATGAACAAGCTCATCTAAACTCTATGCTATGCCTAAATTCTTACAGATATCCAAACTAGCAACCACTGAGTGCAGACATGGAAAGGTTGTTACTTCTAACAGTAACAGTAACTATAATGGTATCTTGGAGGAGTAGGTGTAGATAATGGCAGAAATGATGCGGTTATGGACATTTGACAAGGAGAAGGACAATGAGAACCATCTTATCAGATCAGGAAATATTCTGCTGGCTTCAAGTAGCTCAAGAAATGGCAAGGCAGCTTCCTCTCCTGACACAAATGGCTTTTGGTGCCATCCACTCAAGAAAGTATTTATGCTGATATAACAGACACTTCTGCCAGTGCAAGTCATGAAAAGTATCTTGACCATAGTTGGCACTATTTTGGAAAAACTGCAACCACTAGTGTGCCAACAGGATTCTAGCCAGCAGGATTCTAGCCAAAAATCTAGATACTGTTTTCACATGTCTGCCATTTTTAGTTCCACCTAAAGAAGCATGTTTCATCTCTTTGTTTAATGTGTTTTAAACAACTGTATTTAATTTGTGTTTTTAAAATCAGAATGGTGATTTAATTGTGTGTGTGTGTGTGTGTGTGTGTGTGTGTTTTATACTGCATTAATGGTTCTTTAGCTGTTTTCTTATTTAAATGGCTGAAAGTTACCTTGAATACTTTGCTGGGATAAAGGTGGGATAAATATTTTATTAAACAAACAAGTACTGTAGCCAACCACACTATTTTGTCATCCATGTGATTCTTACATATAATACAAAGCACTACTTATTGATATGTTGTTGAGTGGGAGCAGGAAACCCCATCGGCCACATCCAGGATCTAGACTATAGAGGTTCCCCGTTTCTGTTATAAAGAAAAAACTACTTGGCTTTGATTTTCTTTAGCTGCAAGAGTGATCAAGACTTATCACCTCTGTAATACTTGTTTCATTGACAAATATTTATGCACAGCTTGGGGGCAAACATTATGAACTGCTACCAGATAGTATCCTTCAGTTTACTTCCATATCAGAACATCTACTGATTACTCTGGGTTACCAACTAGTTATCTGTCTAACAAATGTATTCCTGCCAGATATTATTATCAGTGCACATGTAAAATTAGGTGCAATTTGAGAGGATGTAAAGCTGGTAAATTTAGCATTAAACCCATCAGGGGGGAAAAAAGGATGCAACACAATAGATTGTGAAGCACATCTTGGCAATCTATCATTTGAACTGCCTTCTTTGGCTAAGGATCAAACCAGACATTACACTTCTGATGTAGCCTGCATCCATGTCTCAATGTTTTACTTTAATAAATTACAGGTATGGAGGCAGAACAATCCTTCCTAGGAATGCAGCACATAAAGATGGAAAGCTTATTTATTCTTTTCCTAGCATGATCAGAAGAAACATGATCTGCCTCCCCTCCCCAGAGTGTAACTGGCCCTGAGATTTGCTGATACAAGATGGGGTAGAAGTACGATTAAAACAAATGGATAAGTGAATGCTTCATCTTAAAATGAATCCTGACTAAAAATGCCTTAAAATCCATTCTTCCTCTAATCATGGAAATGTGATACAATCCTGGCTGCATGATTGAAAATACCTATAACTGGTTGATTGAATTTTTTGGTTTGAACAGTAGTAGCATTGGAGTAGACATACAGCAGCTGTTATTCAAAAAATCACACTGCTACAATGAATATCCTTTTTTTGCACCACAGCAACTGGAGCTGTTGATCTCTTTGTTTACTCTTTTATACAGAGCACAGCCTCAAACTGCAGGAAGAATCTAGCAAACAAACTAGTCAAATCCAGATTTCTAAAAGCTGGAGAGAATGCAAAACGCCACATCAGCAAAAGCTACAAAGCATTTTTGGCAACAACAGTACAGTGCTAAATCATCAGTGAATAAAACCTAGAGACCCTTGTGGGATTTTAGTGTTGTACGATTCTCTTGGCTGTAAATGTCACTCATTAGCTAGGGAAACAAGAGGAATAAGGGGGAAGGTCATGTGTCAGCCTGGAACATCTCTCCCTCTCTCTTGTTGCCCTCCCTCCTTCGCTCTGGCCTTTTGTAATCCATAATTCATGTCCCTGTGGACTCAGGGTACCTTTGGAGTAAGCAAAATGGAGACAATTACATTATAATTGCTGTTCTCAGTAAAACATTAGTCCAAGGCTGTACTTCTTATGGCAAATATCAAGCAAACACAATCATTTATTTATTATTGTTTACCATGTAGACCTAGAAATAAAATAGCTCTGGCCTTTCCTCTGCCTAAAACAGACCTGCATAACAAGTGGAGATTACATCAATTTAATACTCAAATGTCATTGAACTTCTTACATAGAAGTTATTGCTCTTTTCAGCCCTTGCCTTTCTATGCTGTGTTGCTGATTATGGGGTATTAAGAATATTTGCTGTGTTTCATTTTTTGATGTAAATTGGATTTTCTGACACTCTGGATACCTGGTCAGGAAACATAACCCAGACATAAATTTTGCACAGTTTTTGACAGGTGTTTGCTGATCTTGAAATGTTTTGGAAAACCATTCTGTACTTTTCCACAACTTAATGGTTCTAGAAACAAGTTTTCTGGAAACAGATTTTTTATACAAAAATTTGCTTTTCCACATAATAACATTTCCACACTAAAGATGCTAAAGTGTTTTTGGTCTGAAAAGTACCTTTTAGTGATTTAAAAAAATCCATTCAACCCCCCCCCCCCTCCCCTCTGTTTTTCTTAAAAAAAAAATTGATATGCTTTTTGTATGTACAAATATTATGCAAAAACTGTGTAGAAGCATTCTTTTTTTTTTTAGCCACAGCCTGGGAAAAAAACAAACTAAGGAAATAATTTATCTTCACACGCAAGCATAAAAAAAATTGAAGATTTTATATTCCTAGTGCCTTCAAAGGGTAATAGAGTATTTGAACTCTTACTGGAGGAACATCACTGGAATCTGCCTTTCCAGTTTCTTCCCATTTCTTCCTTCAGATTGTAATTGCCTTGGCTAAGGTATAAAATAATAGTTGTACACACAAAAAAAGAAGCTTAATAAAGACTGAGTATAATCCAGTAGCTATGAAATATTGGCTACTAATGGGGAGAAAATCACTGAAAACTCAGAGATGGGGGATAAAATTGAGTAGCTCGAATCCTGAGCAGAGGAGATTCCATATATCAGCATTTAGCTGCATGATCCACTAGTATGTATTCTCTATGACAATGGGCCCTGTATTTTGTATCTGACAGTATCCTACAAATAAGTGTTTTGAAGAATCTGGGCCCTACCATGATAAAATCAAAATGGCCTCTTTTCCCAAGGAGGATATTTATGGCCAAGATCTCAGTGGCACAGAATAAATCCTTGTCAGCTTGCATAGACTTGAGCTCAGAGGGGAAGGACTTGTTGCCTCTTTTCCAGGTGCTCAAGGGCAACCAGGTGGCATCCAGGTGTATACATGAGGGGATTCAGTAGCTTGGCGGTGAGAGCTGTTGTACCCAGGAACATCCGACTATCCTTGAAAATCCAGAGAAAATTCCTATACAGGAAGGTACTGAATATATCCCTGTGCAATGACTGAAAAAGTACTTACTTGGTGACTTGAGGTAACTTAGGTTCATCGTAAGTTGAAACCAACTTGAAGACACATAGCAACAACAATAACAGCAATGACATCTGAAGTTTATATTGTTGTGGAACAAATGGATCAATACATTTATAATCCACAGAGAACTGTTTTCTCTGCTGTGGTAGCTTTGTTATAGAATAGCTTCCCTTTGGAGGCCTGATTGGTGCCAACACTGCTATCATTTCAGAAGCAAGTGAAAATAAGGCTGTTTAGTAAAACCCTTGGGCTTTAAATCCTCACATGTTCATGGACTGAAATGGTTTTAAACAATTGTAGCCAATTTTAATCTGACACCATCTACTATCATTTTCATCATGATCCTTATTATTTCTTCCCCACCTATTCCTGTGGACCTTGGCAGGGAAGGACAACAAAAAATACAACACATTAAATTGTTTAAGGTTTTTTTTTTTTAGCCTTTTAAAATCATTTTAATTTTTAATATTGTTTTAAGCTAAGGCTGATTTTATTGTGTTCTGCCCTGTGACCTTTGGCTAGAGGATGGGATAAAAATAATTTAAAAATAAATAAATAAGCCAAATAAATAAGGCAAAGTAAATAGCCAATACTGTATATGCATGAAGTTTCCAATATATCTGAACAGATACTACAAATTCAAGGGTGAGATTGATATGAATGGTTTTAAAAGAGAGTTAAATAGTTCTATGGCCATCAAATGATAGGATTATCAATGATCAGTGAACAAATTCTGTAGGTGTCTTTTTGTTTATCATTAAAAAAAATCCGAATATTACATATCTTTTAATTACCAAGAAATGTAATGAATTAATGGATATATTCCATTGATGATTCCTACCTGTTGCAACTGATTACCATTCTAAAATATCAACATCTATAAACACTGTTTATATGTTGCCTTTCAACCAAAGCTGAAATTCAAAACAGAGCCTCGTGTCCTTCAATGTTACTGTCCATTCTTTTTGTTTTTCACATCTTTTAAAGTGATGCATCTAGATATTATATGTTTTCCACCTCTTTCATTCCCAGATTTTGAAATCACAATTTCTGAACAACAAACAGATTGTTTGCCTCATTGCTTGGCTTCATTGAACAATCAGGTATATCTATGCAGTGCAGGCAGCTGGTGATGGTGAATGCATCATAAACCACCACAGCTGTTTTTAAAAAAACAAAATAGTTTAGCTTCATAGCTGCAATAACAAACTTGATACATTGGAACTTGAACAAAGCATACCTATTCTGTTCATCTTCATTGATCTCCATCCTAAGTTCTACGCAGGATGATTCCAGAACAGTGTTACAATTTTCATACTATGGACTAAACTCTATGATTAGTCTTAATTAGAGTAGACCCATGAATTCAATAGGATTTACCTGTGTGTTGATTCACCATGGAACAAATGGGAAAACTCTAGGAAGACTAACCAACAGGATTCCAGCCTAAATATAGAAAGAATAAAACCAGAGTTAAGTGGGAAACTGGAAGCTAAAGTTGAATATTAACATTTTCTTTTAGAATTATTACTCCTTGGTCTCTGAGAAATGCATGAAATTCATTTTGTGCCAAGCATATGAAAGAGGCTTAGGACGCAAATCAAAATACCAGATAATTTTTTCCCTTCAAAAATGATGGATTTTACTACTAATAAAATGTATGAATCAGAAAATAGTTCTGAGGGGAAATTTTCTGCCCCACGTCACTGTCCATCATCGTCGTCATTGTTGTCAATATTTATTTCTATCCTGTCTTTTTCTCAGATTGGAACTCAATATAGATTATTGCTGTTGTTGTGTGCTTTCAAGTTGTTCTCAAAGTTATGGCAACCCTAAGGCAAACATATAATGGTGTTTTCTTGGCAAGTTACTTCAGAGGGGATTTTTTCACTGCCATTCTCTGAGTCTGAGAGAGTGTGGCTTGCCCATGGTCACCCAGTGTGTTTACATGGTAAAGGTGGCATTCAGACCCTGGCCTCCAGAATCAGAGTCCAACACTCAAAACACTATGAAAGGCTGGCTCTCCAAAGAAGTTTACAAAGATTTAAAAAAACACTATAAAATCCAAAACACACAAAAGTAAGATGAAAGCATCTTAAAAAATTAAGATGGAAGCATCTTTAAAAAATTAAAACCAGATTTAAACAATCAAAATATTAAAACCAGATTTTAGCAATAAAAAGCACAACAATTAAAACATATATAATTAAACACATACACTTGCAGACTAATTGACAATATTCAGCCCATTATGTAAGATTTTGACAGAATCAATTGTCAAAGCAGAAAGATACCCTTCAAGAGCCATCAGGAATCCACCCAGTTCCATAAGCTTCCTGGGGCAGACCATCTTAATGGGCCTCCCTTCCCTGAACAGCTTCTGAGTTCCAACAAGTCTAAACCCCACCAGGTGGCAATCTGTCCATGGCAACAGATATCCACTCTCAGATCAGGTTCGCAAATTCTGTAAAATAATAATAATAATTTTTTTTAAAAAAACCAAAAAAACCACCACAACAACAAGTAGTTTAAAGGTCCCATTTGTGGGAAATTTGAAATCTCTCTGACAGCAACTAGCGCAAGCACAAAAAATGGCATTTGCCATTCATTCTGTGCCCTGCAATGGGATGGGCATGTTCTGCCCCTCTGCCCACCTTATGCCCATTAATCCCCTTCCTTCAGGATGCCCCAAATGGGAATCAGGAGCAAGTTCCCATTGGCTGCACCCTAATAAAACCCAGGTTTTTGAAAAGATATGGAGAAAATCCTGGTACTGGGATGGGAGGACTATCGGTCCTGGAAGACATTTATGATGTCACGATGGAGGCATGGAGGCTTTACTCAGTGCAAGGAAAGTATGTTACTTCTGAGTAGCTGCATTCAGTGTAAGCATAAAAGTTGTTGTCAACCATCCATTCTGAGATACGTTAGCCACTCAACAGTCCCATCCATGTTGACATGAGTTAAGTACCTCTTCTCATGTTTGTTGCCAACTAACACATAGGATTCTTGGCCACTTGCTCTGGCCCACACTTTACAATTATTTGGAGCTCAGCACCCTGAGCCATTCTGGGTGACTCATAGAGCCATCCTTTTAAGTTCTCAAAATGCCTGCAACCTGGCATTGTCATGAGGCACTCTGGGAAACTCAAAGAATGGACAGATACACAGAATTATCAGGGCTCACTGACTGAGGGAAAAAGCCAACAGAACAAAATGCCTAGAACTCATGGTCCACAGTCCCCTTCAATTTTGTGTAAATCTTGGACCCCATGCTTCCATCTTACAAAATGCTCAGCTTGTGATTGTTCAGGAGCTATTGCTGGGACTGTAAACCAACCTATTTTGTGCTTGGCTTCTTGTTATCTTAATAAAGGAACATAGGAAGCTGGCTTATACTGTGTCAGACCACTAATCTATCAGGCCCACAACTGTCACCTCTGACTGACAGTGACTCTCCAGAGTTCTAGGAAGGATTATTTCCTAGTCCTACCTCTTGATCTGTGGTATCCCCTGCTAGTCTCCCATCTAAGCACTGTCCACGCCTTACCTAACTTGGCTACTCAAATCAGATGAGACATTTTTCTGACTACTCCTGTCTTAAGGTAAGATGAAAAAATATTTTTGTTCAGTTCAACTCCATTAGTTTAACAGATAAACATCATCAGCAGGGCAGGCAATGCTTTGTAAATGTAGCAGAGAGGCAGCCTACATTTCGTCTTTTTCTTTCGAATAAGGTTGTAGTTTTCAATAAAATTTACTTTGAACAAATTTACAAATATGCCAAATGCCACTTATTAAAAATAATATCAATGAATCATGATAACACTTTTAAAAAAGAAATAAATCATAATACACTAACTTAGAACCAATATTCATTCATATGGATGGATCTTATCTTTCAGAAGTCTATTTTTGATGGGTTGGGTGATAGGTAGAGAGGTCAAGCATATTAATTTTCACTACACAATGTGGGTTTGTTTGCCTTTATACTCTACATAATATTATATTTTTCTGCTTACACTCCATGTACCAAAGGAGTGTAAACAAAGGAACATAAAATGTTCACATATTATTAAAAAAAGGTGAAATATATCTGAGTAGTCACAATGAATATAGGACAGAATAATAATGAATGAGTCAAGCTGAGCCTTCCCCCCACACTTTTAACACACTGAATACATCAGAATATAGTTCATCATATCTTTTTTGGTCAAAGAATGATAGCATGCATGTTTATTTTTTTTAAATTAAAAAATGTTAAAATATTTTTGATGTTACATTGTCCAAACCTATAAGGAACTGATAAGATTCCAGTGATGACCTCCTTTAAGTGATAGATTGAGGAAGACTGTCAGGTTCAGTTTTATTTGACAGTGCTGTCTGGAGTTGTTTCTTCAAAATCTGTTTCACCACATAGTTTAATAATTCACAACTTCAGTCTGGCAGCTCCACTTAAAAAAAATATTCCCAACAGTAATATGTCTCCATATGGAAATCTCATCCATCTTAGAAATAAAATTTCCTATACTCATTGATCCAAAATCATCAACATCAATGGAATTCTGATAAGTGATGGCATTTTCTGAATGTCAGTGTTGGATGGAAATATTATAATTTTAAAAGGACTATGAAAACATTATGTAAGAGTAGGTATTATATTCCCACTAAATTTAATAACTGGGACTGAATTGTTAATGAATTATTAGTTAATGCCACATTTAATTCCCTTCCATTGTTTGCTGCAAAAAAGATTACATTGAAAAGATATTAGAATAAGAAAGCAAGAATGCCAATCTTTCAATAACAATTATCTGTACCATTTCAAGCAAATGTCTGTATATCCAGATCATTTGTGTTTACAGCAGAAAAGGTTGCCAAACACATGGGTTGACTAATTGATCCCAGCAATGGCATCATTGTAAATTCTATTGATTCAATGAGCTTTCTAGATTTGGGCATAACTGAATGTTAGTTATAGCAAGCCAACATAGAGTTGGAGGAACTGTGGATCAGATTACCTTTCAGGCAAGACAACTGGATGCAATTATCATACCGTGGAACCATGATGCATCAATAGTATGTTAGCTTACCATTCAGCCAAAGTTCAAAACATTAATAGAAATCAATACTATTTCTTGATGGATCAGACATTGATGTTGCACATATTTAAATGGTCTCCTTTTTTTTTAATGTGCCTTATTATACAATACTAGCTTTACAGAAAGAAGATTTTAGCCTGGGTTTCAAGACTGGAATGTTACATTTTATGAGAGGGCAGAGGAAAATTTTGAATGCTCTGCATTTATTATGATTCTAAAAAGTGGGGAAAGCTTGACTAACCTTGAACAAGCTTTCTGCCCTTTCTTTCCAGACTCAGGGTGAAACAGACGATGCCAAAGGGCCAGCTTGCAGCCACCCCAAGAAACCCAGATTGGGGACATTGCAACTGCATGCCACAGCCCCAATCCATCTTTTTGCCGGTCCAAAAAGAAATAGCCGCTACTTTTTCATCCAGCAAAAAGCCATCTTTTCTGTCCCACCACAGACAGAAGCCAACTTTCTTGGGTCCTGACTACTTGTGGGAGTGCCTGCTTGCATACAATCCAACCTGCACACTTTGGTCCTCTGGGAAGAATCTAAGAAGACCAGACTTTCAGTGGTGACCCAGAGGACCTTCTCATCAGCCACTCCTATGCTCTGGAATGACCTGCTGGAAGTGATCCACCATATTACCACCTTGGAAGCCTTTAAAAAGGCTATTAAGACGGATCTCTTCCGGCAGGCCTTCCCAGACTAGGTTAGACTTGCCTTCCCCTCTATTGACATCTCTATTGCTACTGATACCAAAATTGTTTGATACTATCACCCCATCCCCTCTCCTTCTCTAGAGAAAGATGCGTCTCTTCCACTAATCTACCCGAAATTTTAATGTATTCCTATTGGATAGTTTATAATTCTTTGATATTTAATCTCTTTTTATGAGTCAATCACTGATTTTATGATTGGGGTGAGGGTCAGGATCTTGGGGTTTTTAAAATGTAATTTTAATTGTTTGATGTTTTATTTATACTGTTGGAATCCACTTTGATTCCTTCGAGAAAAAGCGGAATATAAATAATAATAATAATAATAATAATAATAATTATTATTATTATTATTATTATTATTCAGGTACTCTGGCAGTGCACGGCATGCAAGCACCACACTGCCAGAGCACCCAGAACCTGGGCCACATGTGGGAAGCTGGGCGGTGTGAAGCTGGCTTCCGGGTGGCTCCAGAGCATGCGGCATCAAATTCTGCACTTTGAAGTCACCTGGATGGTGGTGCAAAGGGGCGGTCTGTTTCACCCGTCAGATTATTATGTTGAAATGTTTGTTTTTTAATTTGGCAACATCTTGCTTTGATAGAAAAAAAGACAGCAACTTGGCAAAAGTTAGATATATTTTCATTTATACCTTATAAACATTCATTGTCTTACATCTCTTCTGTACTACAGATTACAAATTATCACTTTTGATTAAAAAAAAGGAAACGTTAAAATTTTGGATTAGAACTTCCCTGGCCTTACTTGCTTAAAGAGTCTGGGACTTGAAGCCTAAAATGGATTTTACGATTCCATGTTCTGCTTCTGTGTGGGATTGTTTGTGAAGAACTACTTCTGGAAGAGAGAGTCAATTTCTAAAAGCTACTTGTATTAATTTTTTTAAAGCAATTCTTTTAATACAGTTTTTTTTAAAAAAAAAAATCTGGGATGAGGCTCTTTTTACGTGGCATAAAACATTGGCCTTAGAAATAATGGCATTCTTTCAACATTTCAGTGGAGCAACTGTTCTGCACATTGAAGCTTTAGGGAAAAGAGATGAGCCAAATCCTACAGATAGTTAAACACAGCACATTCCCACAGAGTCTCATGCAGTACACTAGTTTATGGAAGATTCAAAACTCTGCTCCTCGTTTGGAGAAGCAAATCATCAGCAGATGCAAAGGCACAGAGCCCTAGTTTAAAGAATGGAAAATAAATACAGTAAGCATGTTGAAGTCAAACAATGGTCAGAAAGTTCAGCTAAAAGAAATCAATGACATACTGCAAATTGCCAGAAACCCACACAACTTTTTTGAAATCAGTATTCCTTTTCACAAACGATCCTGGAATGCTCATCAGAAAAATAGTGTTCTCCTTCTCAGTTTTAAGCATTGTGAAAGAGCAATCTTCCATCAAGTTGCATTTTCTTAACTTCTGCCTTAAATTCTTGTACTGGCTTTGCAAACAGCACTGGCCCTTCTGTTAGGCAGAATGGAGCACCCACTTCAAACAGTTGTATTTGGGTGTCATTATAGGACAGCCATTCATGTATTATTTAACATTTTTGTTGAAAGTCTTCCTGCCAGAATTCAGGTTCTTCCATGCTTTTGGAGGGGAGGCAAACTTTTGCAAATAAATGAGTGAACGCAATTTCAGAATGTTCTCCCTATTATTGGCACATAAAAGAAATAACACAACCTTGTACACAGTGGTGGTGCTTACAGTGTCAGGATTCTCTGGGAGCAGCCCAGTTGTTAGGACCCTCCCCAGTTTGCTGGGACCCACCAATGTGATCCCCCTGTGCCAATGGCCATTGCTACATTGTTGCTTCACTCTGAGGTCAGAATGAGGCATCCAACATAGATCACATGTATGGGGGCCTTGTTCTGACCTCAGAGCAAGTGTCCAATGGCGATGTCATCTTGTGGCACAAAAGGACTTATGGACAAACAACCACCCTGCATCACAACAAAGGGCTCTGGATCTTCTGGGAAAATCCAGAGCAAATAATAAGGGTTTTTACTTCATTTTAAGAGGGGTATAGCCCAGTTTTGGTGCTGAATGGGCTGGATGTTGTCTGGTCTTTTCACACCAAAATCAGGGTTTGAGCCATGGATAGTCTAGACTGCATGCTGAGAGGATGGGGAAGGCCCTTTTATTTGGCCTGTGCAGGCAGGGCCATGGAAAATGACAACTGTAGGAGAACAGAATATCTAAATGCAGATTATTTGTGTTATAGAAGCCATCTACAACTCGTTGCCATCACCTCTAGCATAGAAATAAAAAAGTATAACCACCCCGTATGTTGGAATTAGGTGGATTCAAGTGCTCAAATTGAGAGGGATGACAGGTTGAGGCTGGCATACTACTTCTTTTCAGCACATTTAAAACCATCCTGGGATTCTACACTGGGAAGGCAAATAGTCATTTGACCCAGACCATATAGACAAGTACTAATCTTGAAAGACAGCTTCTTCTTCTTCAAACAATTGGACTGCAATACCAGATTCTTAGATTTAACAGAAAAGTGTCTGCCTCTTCTTAGATCGTCAGCAGATGCTTGTTTCTGCCTTTCTTCACAAACAGCTGTGGCCTCAGCAAAGTCAGAACATAGAAATATTGTGGATTCTCTTCTGATTATATAAATCTTTCACTCCAGAAGATGAAAGCAGGTTCCATCTTCTTTTCATGGAAAACAATTGTTGGTTGGAAATATATTCTGACAAATCTGCATGCCCTGCCCCTATCCGTGCAATGAGAGCATTCACAGAGTGACACCACAAGATTTTCTCGATCTTTCTCAAGGTATATCTGTTGGAATATGATCCAGAGGGAAAATGTCCAGATGTGGGTGAAAGGTGACAGAGTAACTATAGGTCACCTGTGGCCATGATGACTAAGCATTTGGGCTGTGCTGAGTCAGAGGATGTGCTGTCACAATGATATCATAATGAGCTGGAAAGTGCTGCAAAGTGCTGCAAAAGCACTGAGTGACCCTGCCTGGGGGACTGGGCTTAAGGTGACACACCAGGAAGAGCCTGGAGTAAGTGGCCTCATGGCACAAGTGTATATAAGGATGGAGCCTCATTGTACAGTGTGGGTTGATGGTGTTGGGGTGTTATGCGAGTAGCTTTGTTGGAGAAGACAAGCTTGTACACAGAGCAACTGAAGATTAAAGAGCCTCATTATGAGACATCTGTCTCAAGTCTCCTTTATCAGCTTCTGGAGGCAGAGAGGAATTTCTCTTGCATCCAGACATCTTCGCATTGCTTCTCAGGTAGCCATCCTGGTGCCAAGCTTCAGCGTGAACCTACACACACTGCTTTGCCACCATGTTCACTTCTGCATCCCCCCTTAAACCCTTTTCTCTATCCTTTGCACAACACAGCATGCCTTTCAGTTTTATTTTATTTTATTTTTGAAAACTATTCCAGTGTTATGCTAATGCAATTTAAGTTTAGAAAAAGAAAGAACAGGAAGGAAATAGACTAAATAAATGAAATCAGGCTGCTTGATAATAGTGAGGGGAGGCAAGGGAAGAAGAGGAGACTGTGACATCATATGACTGCCAATATCACAGTTGTTATGGTAGCAATATTTTACACCTGAGGACTAATGGGAATGTAGTGCAATTGGGAGCTTATTATAGGTTTTCCATGTCAATGAAAAGGGGTCTCCTACCCATGCATAGGAGACACAACAGCTATGGGTCAGAGGCAACACTGTGTGATAAGTATCTCCAAAGGTGCTACTTTATTACTATAATTGCCGTTTAAAAGCCATGTGCAGTAATCTCCTTACTTTCTGGGGTATTCACTTCCAAGAAAGGTAAAATAATTTGGACTGAACTACTGGCATGTTTTAAGTTTCCTTCAGATGTGCCATAGGCTTATTGAAAGACTCACTATATTCTACCCATGTTCTCCAACATTTCACAGATAAAAACCAGGACATCAGAGTGCGGTCAAGACAGTAAAAGTTCTTGATGAGAAAGAACAGACAAGCCAGTAAAGGCTGAAACAGTTTACTTTTGTGTAAGCCTGTCCATACTGTTGAGCTCATTAACTACATTTGCAGTTGCAACAATTAAAATAAGCTGAGAATAAATGATCAGAGTAGAAGGAGAGAAAAACTGGGACATTTAAAATCAACTGAAAAAGTGGGACAACAGAGAATTAATAGGGACTGACCCTACCAAACTAGGACACTTGGAGGCTATGTTTACCTACAAACTGGTCTGTAGCCTTTCACAGGACAGATACACCTTAGATTTCAAAGGAAGTCTTCTTGGCTCTGCAAGTGATGAATGACTTTAGTAGCTTTGTTTTGCCCAGCTGCCTCATGGTCCATAAGGAATGTGGCCTCTGCCCATATCAAGTCTTCCTTCAATACCATCTTAAACAACACCTTAACATTTAAAGAACAATGCAGCTGTGTAATTCTCCCTTATTGACATTTCTCCCCTTAAAAATGCCTGACAAGGAAGTCTGAAAGCTTCCATAATATATCTTACACCTTTTGGTTGGGCTAACAAAGGTATTACTGGATTTTGTGATATGTTTCATCCATCATTTCCTATGTGTTCAGGAGTGAGCCTCATGTAGAAGGTCAATAATACAAGTAGCAAAAGGAATTAAGATAGATCCCATCTTGGGGAAATCAGCAAGTCCTGTGGGTCTTTGTGCTAGAACAAAAGCATACACAATTGGCCTGGGTCAGAACAACAGGCTGACATGAGTGAGGCTAAGGAGAATTCAGAAAAGCCTCTAGCATTAGGGTTTGCTTAGAAGGAGGAGGAACCAGGTGCAAGAGGGAAAACAATTTTCTCTACATCTGAGGCTTTCACTGCTTACCAGACCCTGCCGACATCCTGTCCTCTGACAGAGTATAATGAAGAAAAAATGTCCCAAATCACCAAACAAGTACAAATTCCATTGCCAGCGAGATCAGATGGTCAAAGTTCAATAAGAGTGTTTCCTTTCCATTTATTCTTTCTTGGGCTGCACAACCCTCTTTTCTCTTACTAGGCTCAGCAAATCTGTTTACTTCTTCCTTCCAATTTCCTATTTACATTCAGAATATTTATGGTATTTTAAGAATTAGAGTCCTATATATACATTCTACAGCTGGGTATAAATGATATATGATCTCAGTATTGTGGAAATTTGGAAACCAGTTCATAAATTTACGTATGGCAACAGTATATAAAAACATCAAAGAAGACTTTTGGCTTGTACGCAAGGGATTATTTTAAATGGCTTTTAATTTTTGCCATTTTAAAATCTGCCCCCTGCCCCCCACATACATTACTGTGATGAAAACAAATTTATAAAGATATTCATAATGTTAGTCTAATATAGAAAATGGTGTTTGGAAGCATCAACAAAGACATGGGCCTGTTACAGACTGCCAAAATAAAGCTGCTTCAGGTCTCTTTGGAGGTATGCTGTTTAAATTATGCATGCACCCTAAGAATCCAGAAGCTGCACCAAAGCTGCACTCCAGTGCTTAGGAATGGAGTGTGGCTTTGGCGCGACCTCCGGACTCTTAGGACCCGTGCATCATTTAAATAGCATACCTCCAAAGAGACCCGAAGCAGCTTTATTTTGGCAGTCTGTAACAGGCCATAGTTTCAGATAATGAGCACAGTACATAACATCCTTGGGAGAGAGTAAAGAGGGTGTCTGCTACTACTGGCTACACAGCAGAGAAAGAGATAGAAAGGTGAAAGGAAGTGAACAGTGTCAGTTTATAAACAAACTGGTGCAAACTGGGAGCAGCCTAATGCACCCTAACCCTGTTCTCTTCCTCTACTTCCCTGGTCATATACAATTCCTCTATTTCCCTGGTTATATATCATTTGAAGTAATAATTCAAACTAGACAATGAGGAAATAGAAATAGTAAAAGAGTTCTCATATATGGGATCAAACATTGATTGGAACGGGGACTGAAGCTAAGAAATCAGAAGATTAAGAATGGGGAGGGTGGCTATGAAAAAACTAGAAAAGATCCTAAAATGCAAAGACATACAGCTCAGCACAAAAGTCAGAATCATGGTCAGAACACAGACCATTGTATTCCCTATTACCATGTATGGACGTGAGAGCTGGACAGTCAAGAAATAAGATGGGAGGAGGGTCAACTCATTTGAGATATGGTGCTGGAGAAGATGCTGAGGATTTCATAGACAGCCAAAAAGACAAACAAATGGGTCCCAGAGCAGATCAAGCCAGAAATATCCCTAGAAGCCAAGATGACAAGACTTGGATTGTCATACTTTGGACACATCATGAGAAGGAATGAATTGTTGGAGAAGACAACAATGTTAGGAAAGGTGGAGGGAAGTAGAAAGAAAGGCAAATGCCAGATAGATGGGCTTAATTAAAGAGACCACAAATATGAGTGTGGAAGCTGGGCAGAGCAGTAGAGGACAGGGGGGCCTGGAGATGTCTCATCCATAGGGTCGCCATGGGTTGAGATTGATGTGAAGGCAGTTAACAACAACAAGATATCTTGTGCAAACATGGTTGCACATTTTTTTCACTTACAGTACATAAGGCTTCAGACGATTTCCTTGTTTTACTGTAGCAACATTCCTCTTTTGGCTGCAATAGGGAAATATTTCATGGCTAATACAAGCTAATTGTGTAGAGAGCCAGTATAGCATAGTGGTTTGAGTGATGGACTATGACTTTGGGGACCAGGCTTTGACTGAAGCCTGTGATAGGTTCACCTTAGGGTCACCATAAGTCAGAAAGAAGTTGAAACCTATTATTTTACTTTTCAGATATTAAAGAGCCTTACAGTGTCTAGGTGAAACTCAAAAAGAAAATTGGATGCCCCTGCTCAGCAAAATGAGATTTAAATAAAAATTGATGATATCTTGATATAAGGAACCGAAACTAAGAACAGGGGAAATACATTTGAGGACTTAACAATTTCCTATGAATGAGATAGTAAACAGGTTGGACTGTGATAGCAGGAAGTTTTTATGTTTTATTAATACTACTTGTATATGCATTGGTATGTAAAGCTTCTGATATATGTGGTTATGTGTTTTATTGCGTATTTGTTCGTGTAATGTTTGTGTTTTTAAAATCAATACAATTTATTTTTTAAAAAAAGAAAGAAGTTGAAAGCACACAACAAAAACAATACAAACTCACTGGCAGCTCTCCATTGTTCTCTTTTGGTCTACCGTAACTTGAACATTGTGGTTCAGTTTCTTGATCAGTTTCTTTTTTTTTTTTTAAATCCTTCCAAAAGTTTAATTATATTTTGAATTTTTAATGAACTTCTGTAAGTATCATTTTAACTTTTGTAAGCTGTCTTGAGAACCAAGCTGGTGAAAACATGGGATATAAATGAATAAGTGCAGGTAGATAAATAGGTACCACTTTGGTGGGAAAGTAACAGTGTTCCATGCAGCCATTCTGGCCACATGAACAAAAGAGTCATCTTTTGACAATGCGGGCTCCCTCGTGTTAGTAACAGAGATGAGCGCCGCCCGTACAGTTGGACACAACTGGACAATCACGTCAAAGGGAAAATCTTTACCCCCCTCTCTCTATATATGTACAACCATACAATATCACTTATTGGGTTATTTAAATTACACCTCCCCTTTCTCCTTGTGTGGGTTTCAAGGTGTTATGCAGTTTTAAAAGCACAAAGCAACTAAAAAACTCTCAGTACAAAAATTTAAACACAATTATTTTAAGCTTTGATTTTAAAAACACAACTTAAAAACAGTATTAAAAAGACATTTAGAACATAATAAAATAAACACTATAATAATAATAATAATAATAATAATAATAATAATAATAATAATAATAATAATAATTTGTTTTATTTACATACTGCTATTCCAAAGATCATAGCGGTGAACAGCAAGTAAGCTAATTAGCAAGTAAGCTAATTTGCCCCCAACAATCTGGGTACTCATTTTAGCGACCTCGGAAGGATGCAAGCCTGAGTCGAGCTTGGGCCCTATATATCCCATCTGTCCCAAATATTAAAAACTAAATGCCTCCTTATATAAAAAGTTATTTACCTTTCAGTAGAAAGACAGGAATGATGGGTCTAAACAGAGGTCTTGTTAGAAGCAATCACCAAAAAGAATTTATCTTGTGTCTTTGCCAAATAAGTCTGGGATCATGATAGGACTGACAGAAAGCTTTCTCCTTCAGCCTTAGCCTTAGAATATGGGCAGGCTCATATAGAAAGAGGCAATTTTTCAAATAATCTGGACCCAAGATGTGTAGGGTTTTACATGTCATAGCCAGCATTTTAAATGCTATCTGGAAATAGATCAGCAGCTAATGGAGTTGTTTCAGCAAAGGGGTCATATGCTTCCTATAATCTGCCCGAGTTAGCAACCTGGTTGCAGCATTTTGCACCTACTGAAGTTTCCAAACAGTTTCCAAAGGCAGTCATGTGTAGAGTGCATTACAGTAATCTAAGGAGTTTTTTGCACAGCTAAAAAACTTGGCTTACCTTTCTCAGTTTGAATGCTCTCCCAGGATGCAGCTGGATATTATCGCACACATTTTGCTGCTGATGCCCTCTCGTGCCTAAAACCCAGTTAGAAGCCACACTCAGCTGACTGATTTGCAAAGCTGGGAAGCTTCTGAATTTGCAAATCGGCCAGCTGAGCATAGCTGAGATTTAGGCAAGTTTAAGGTGGGAGGCAGCATCAGTGGCAAAAATAGAGTGATAATATCCAGCTGCATCCCAGAAGAGGATTCAAACCAGAAAAGGTAAGCCAGGTTTTTTAGCTATGCAAAAAAAACCTCCTAAATGAGATGTACCATATATACTCAACTATAAATCGAGAAATTTTTGCCCCAAAATAATCTCCATAATCCTGGAGATTATGCACGGGGCAATAGGTCTTTCACTAAGCTTCTCCCCATCTGGGCTGCCTCCCCAAGAGGCAGCCCAGTTGGGGAGAGCCTGGGAAGGGCATGCGTTCGCCCCGGAGTCTCTTCTTCGCTGGGCTTCCTCCACAGAGGAAGCCCAGCAAGGGACAGGCTTCCCAGGGCGCACGTTCGCCCTGGAGACCTCTCCTTCACTGGGCTCCCTCCGCAGAGGAAGCCCAGCGAGAGACAGGCTTCCAAAGATGAACATTTGCCCCGGAGACCTCTCCTTTGCTGGGCTCCCTCCTCAGAGGAAGCCCAGCGAGGGACAGGCTTCCAAAGGCGCACGTTCGCTCTGCAGACCTAGCCTTCATTGGGCTCCCTCCACAGAGGAAGCCCAGCGAGGGACAGGCTTCCAAGGGTGCGCATTCACCTGGAGAGACTAGCCTTCATTGGGCTCCCTCACAGAGGAAGCCCAGCGAGGGACAGGCTTCCTGCGTTCGCCCTGAAGACCACTCCCTTGCTGGGCTACCTCTGCGAGGGAAGCCTAGCCGGGGACAGGCTTGCAAGGGCATGTGTTCACCAGCAGCCTCTCCCCAGCTGGACTGACCCTTGAGGTATCCATGGGTCATATAAATACCCACATTTTTGGCCCCAAAAGTTGACCTCAAGTTATACACAAAGTCGACTTATAGATGAGTATATACGGTAATCAAAGTGTGTGTCACCATAACGAGATCTGATATATCTAGGAATTGCTGCAACTGGTGATCCAGTTTTAGCTGTGCAAACACAACTCTGGCCCCCACTGAAACCTGGGCATCTAGGCTTAGATCTGAATCTAAAAGCACACTCAAGCTGTGAACCTGAGATTTTTTCTGGTGGGGAAAGGATGTAACCACATTCAATATAGGCTGAATCCTTACATCCTGAGCTGCATGATCAAGCACTTCTGTCTTGCCTGGATTAAGTTTCAGTTTATTTGCCCTCATCCAATCAATTACAACAAACCTTGGTCCTGTCTGCACTTGCATGGGGCAGCCCAGAGTATCCTGATTCCAGAGCTGCCACAACTTCCCTCATTGGAAAGGTCCCCTGTTCCGCTGGTAGACTATGGAACTCAGATAATAATAGGTTTTACTTGACATGATTTTTCTCCTTGCAGATTCACCTGATATGACTGTATTCACTGCACTTTCCCTGATATGAACCTGCTCTGTAGGATTCTACTGAATGAGACTTCACTGAAAGACTTTGGCCTGTTACAGACTGCCAAAATAAAGCTGCTTCGGGTCTCTTTGGAGATATGCTATTTAAATGATGCATCGGTCCTAAGAGTCCGGAGGTCGCACCAAAGCCACACTCCATTCCTAAGCACTGGAGTGCAGCTTTGGTGCAGCTTCCGGATTCTTAGGACCCATGCATCATTTAAATAGCATATTTCCAAAGAGACCCGAAGCAGCTTTATTTTGGTAGTCTGTAACAGGCCATAGTATTGCTCCCCAAAGCCTCAGTCCTCTATAGAAGACCTCTGTTCTCAGGGCACTATGCATCCTTGAAGAAAAAGAACATGGTCAGGTCTTACCAGGCCATTGGTTTTTGAAAGAAAAACTTCCAATTTTTAGCATATTTGGGTAGTCTGCCTTGTAGTAAGAAACCTTAACTTAAGTGACCCAGTTTTTCATCCCTTCTGGCAGATACAGAGACCAATTTGAAGGAGCAATGTTAAGAATTGAACTGTTGTTATTTGCATGCCAATGGGGGGGGGGGATCTATTGCATTCATTTGAACACTCATTATGCATTAAAGTTCTTAAACACCACATAAGCAGAAAATGCCACAGACATTAGTTCACTGTGTTCCACTGAGGAAACCCTTAAAATGAATATTTGCCAAGTATATTCCTTTGATATTTATCCAGCAGTTCAGCTGCTAAATAGAAACACATTTCTTTGGCTACACAAAGCACAGAGCAGTAGGAGATGAAGCCAAAACATGAGAGCAAGTTGAATTGGTTGATAATTTGTTAATATTTCATGGAGTTGGTACAATATTGGTTAATTCCTAATTTGTGCATGTATACTGTACCCTTTTATAGTTATAGTGAGCACGTGCTTGGTGTTTTGGTCCCCCCCCCATTTTTTTTTCATTCTGGACTATCTTTTAGCAGTTCAGATTATTTTATTGCCTTTCTACTGGAGTACCTCTTAACAGGATATTTGTTTGTTTCATTCTTGATTGTTCCCAGATTGTTTTTGCCCCATGCCTATTCTGAATGGGAAAGGCTACAATGCTTTTACACAACCTTTATAGATAGAAACATTGAGGGTAGGTTAGGAATGCATCAGATAGGATAAATTGAAGATGGCCAAACCAAATTGTCAAGGTTATTAGTATGAGGGAAATCTCCCTTGGATACTGGGCCTGCCCTGCCTTTAGGCATAGTGAAGCAACAACCTCAGGTAGCATAATGTGGGGGGAAAGAAAGGCCTTAACTTGCCACCTTAAAGAAATATAGGAGAAGCTATCCCAGTATCCCTAGGGAAGGTGTTCCAAAGATGGTCTGCTGCACAGAAGGCCTTCTCCCACATTTCCACCAACCATACCTGTGAAGGTGGTGAGATAGAAGTACCTCCCCTGTAGATCTTAAAGCTCATGCAGGCCCAAATGGATAGGGTCCTCCAAATAGCCTGGTTCTGATGCTATAAAGCTTTATAGTTATACCCAACACTTGGAATTGAATTTTGTCTTATGGGATTGTGGGATCTGCAGTATTTTGAATTCTCAGCCAGAGAACACTAGTGCCTCCCCATATTGCAGATACTGTATTTGTCGTGTGAAAGAACAATATCAGAAATGTTGCCTATTTATCTGTCACTTGAGGGCTTCCTGGAAGTATTCCATTGTCTACATTAGGAAACATGATGTGGAGCTACATAGGTTTTTGGTCTGATCTGGTGTTATGTTCTGGATTTAGTTTGAGCTGATACTTAAAATACAATATGACCTCTGTACCTGTGGGACTTGTACCCATGTCTAAAAAGAAGTTCTCTCTAGGCATTTTCTAGGTCCTTCAGTGCAATTCTATGGAATGCTTCCAGCAGATGTTGACCATTGAATCACCCTGGGGAACTTAGAAATGCCTGGAGAGATGTTATTTCCAGGGAGATTATCACACCAGGGCCAATTCAGCAATAATCGCAGTAGTGAAAGCTAATGCAACATTAGTGCTAGAGTGCTCGGTATTTTCGCACAGTGGTGCAATTGCGTGATAATTGTGACATAAAAACTTAATAATATTGCAATCATATTCCACACACATTAATGAATGCATCATTAGTACATTGGAATTGATTGTTTCACACGTGCGCCATTTCGACACCACAGCACATGTCTGCAAATCATGTTTCTGTTCTGCATTATTTTAATTCAGTGTAAACAAAACTGTGCCCATATCTTAAAAGAAGAAAGAAATTCACTGCAAAACCGATTCTGGCAATGAGAATGGATTGCCTCCACCGAAATGCTGGCTGGGTAAATGTCTCTGGTTGCTTCCTCAGTATCGCAAATAAAACTTGATTAACTTTCGCACCCTCGCAATTGTGCTTCCTTTGCACTATTGAGAAGTCATTCACAGGATTTCCCCATGAATAGTTTGTTGCAGAGCAGTCCAGGTTCTTCATGGGAGAAGTCCTGGGTGAGTTTAACGTTGTCTGAAAATCTTCAGTGCAATAGAGTGATTGTGCCACGAGTATGCCTTTTACTCCCATTTCCCCCTCCATCTGATAATCTCCTAGGAATCTCTAGGTCCTTATTGCAACCCTATGGTCAACTTCTTCTAGAAGCATTCATTTCAATAGGGTTTGCTTTTATCTGCACTTTAACATTTCCATGGTATGTCCTGAAAATATGGAAATTGTACTATACTTAGAAAGTAACACATCTTCTTGGGTACCTGCCCGTGCAATATTAATCACTGTGTGAATGTATTAGAGGGCAATACTTCTACTTAACACTCATTTGCAGTGACACATCTAGAAGGTTAGTTGCCAGGGCTTTTGTACTTGAATGAGCAGAGTTTTTGTTTTTATTTTTTTGTGGCAGAAAAGCTTCCAAAAGATAAGCTTATTTTAAAATAGCTGAATAAAAATAGGTGCCATGAGCGGAATGAAAATAGGATGTAGCATGCTGAAGAAGATAATTTAATTCACAAGGAACCAAAACTGGTCAGACATAGAAAACAAACAAGGAATTCCACTAATGGAATTTAAAGTCTCAGTTTCCATATCTAGAGTTTATTTAGAAATAAATATAAATTTAGCGTCCGCTAGCAGCTTGAACTCTAGGTTTCCTCTGTGAAAGGTCACTTTGTAAGAGTTGCTTCTACTTGCTACAATTTTCTCACCATTGTATTAATTTCTGGGAAGTGCAAGGATCAAGTCTGAGGTTATGTTTATATGGCACAGGGTGGGAGGAAAGTTCACAATTTATAAAATTGACTGTGGCATGGTTTGCATTTCTCTGCAGCATTTTGTTTCTATTTTACAATTATGCTTTAAAGTCACTGGCACCTAGAAAGCAAACCCCTGCAAGTTTGCACCATAGCATTGAAAGTCTATGTTTAATTTCCAGACAGAATCTGTGATGAAAGGTATGACATGGTGCACATATGCTCAGTGTAACAGAGCTGAAGAAAATGACATCTTTGAAATGTAATAGTAATTAAAAATGTTGCTTTTCACTGAACATCAGTTATAGAGAAAGTATGCCTTTTTACAGACCATATAGTTCCTAAGCAACAAACAGGATACTGTAATAAATGTGTTTTGAATCACCAGGCTTTTCTTCAAATTAAAAATAAAAATTAAATACTTTTAAAAACAGAAATATCAGCCAGATATAGGATCAACACAGTCCAATGAAGACTCCAAAGAGTTTTATGTTCCATCATTAATAACCTTCATTAGAAAACTTTTATTAGTCATTTTTAATTGTCTGGATTTCTTCCAGAGCGTGGAATGATAATTTCTAAAAGTAAAGCAACTCTGATATTCATTCATAAAGTCTGAAAAATAGCTTGCTACTGTAATTCATTGCCATACTGGACAAACAAAAACACAAAAACAAATTCATTACATTGTTTATTACACTTCTTGTTATTTTTCAATTACATTACCATAGCACTGAAAAGGGAATGGCAGAACACCATTTAAAATAATGTCAAAATGTACCTTTAAAAGATTTAAAAGATTGGAGACAAGCTTTTTGTCTCACTAATAGAATTCAAAGATTTTTTCCCCCTTAGACTTTAAGAGCCTCCCAGTATCCCCATGGGCAGAAGGAAGAGAGACCTCCCTGTATAAATACCTCTCCACACCGTCTGAACAATAAGACATATTGATAAAATGCAGGACTATGACTAGCATTGACATTTTTTCTTTCCTTCCCCAAATGATTTCCAACACCTTTATCTGACCAAGAAGCTAGTGGAGCTTTGAAAGCTTGCAAGATGTATATTGTACTTTTTGGTTGACCCAATAAAGATGTCATTGTTTTGTGGATCTGAGGTGTTATTGTACTTTGTTCCTTCTGATTGTGTTTAAAAGTATTGCTATTCCTTTCACCATTAAAATAACTTCACTGATATTCCTTGCATTGCTTTTGAAATTGAACATCATCATTACACCTTTGTTACCCAAAAAATAATTCTTTACAGATGAAGGTATATAGCATGTGACTTCCACAAGGAAGCCACATGCCTGAGTCTGCAACACCTGAACAGGACTGTTGATGATAGGATGACTGGAGGTCACTGTGGAGAGTCACTGGTAAAGAGGGACAGACTGGCAAAAAGGGAGGTACCTGCCTGCTGAGAGCCTATATAAAAGGTGATGAGCTGTTGAAAACAGTTGAAGAGTGTGTCACGTACTATTAAACAGAGAAAAGTTTCAGTACAAGAGTTGGAGAGTGTGTCATATACTGTTAAACAGAGAAAAGTTTCAGTACAAAACCTTAACAGCATTCAGGCTCCCATGTAAGGATTTAAAAGATTTAAAAGGACAAAAGAAATCCAGTGAAATTAGATGAGTGTGTCATGTTCTTTGAGAAGTGCAGAGCCAGGGTGGGAGGGAGGGGGCAGATCATAACCGCCTTGTTCTGGGGGAATGGTATTTGTGAATTGAGCCACACTTTCACAGTCTGTACTCTTTCTGTACTCCTGATGAAGGGTCTTTATTGGAACTTGTGTTTAGAAACATAACACAGTTTCAGGGCAGTTTCAATCAAGTCAGTGAAGGAACTGGAACAAAGACAGTTTGTAACAAGTGAAGTGATCACATGGTAACAACATGTTTTGAGAACCAACTGTAAAAAGATACTAGCTTACATTCTGTCTGTAAATAAAAGTTATATTTCTTCTTGCTTACAAAGGAGTGACTTGAAGTAATTCATAAATAATAATATGAAATGAATATTAAACCAATTAATAGTTGAGGATACTGTGAACCCATTATTATTAAGTTAATGAAGTAGGAAAGGAACTTGGGCCAGTGTGATGACCAATGGCAGTGGTGGTGAACCTATGGCACGCATGCCAGAGGTGGCACTCAGAGCCCTCTCTGTGGGAACGCACTCTGTCACCCTAGCACAGAGTTCTCCAGAGTTTGTTACTAGACAGCCAGAGGAACATGGCGCTTTGTGATAAATAAGTGGGTTTTGGGTTGCAGTTTGGGCACTCGGTCTGTAAAAAGTTCACCATCACTGACCAAGGGTTAAAGAGATAGTTCTGGGGAAAGAAAAAGCCTCAAACTATATATTTTAAAGAATGGAGTAGAACTCTGTGAACTCAGCAGTGACAGTCACCATAAGCTAAAGTTGACTAGATGGCAATTAACAACTACTTTAGTCAAAGACCATTAATAAAATTGATTTGAATTGAATTAACAGCAATAATGATCTCATTTTAAAACTACATATTTTGAAAGAGGATCTGGTAATGTTGGTGAGCTTGTTCCAAAGTTTGTTCTTGATAAATAAATTAAGCCCAATCTGTTTTCTTCAACCTGAAGGGTTCTCACTTTGATCCTTCTGAAATATTGGGCTTCAACATTCATACCTGACCCTCAGCCAGAGGCTTTTGGGAGTGGAAGTCCAAAAATTTTTGAGAAACACTGGTCTAGTTTCTTATGGTTTTTTTTCCTGTTCTGTTATCCTATTATCACTCACTACCTGGTATTATTCTTTTCTTAGCCTGTTTCCCCCCCCCTCTGTTTCATACTTTTGATTTTGTACCAAGAACATAAATGGGAGAAAATGTCATGACTATGGTTTTATAGTTGTAAAAAGTTTTATTTGTGAAAGTCTAACATGATATAAGCATAACAAATAAAATATTCCCCTTGACATGTTTCTACTCAAAAAAATAATAATAGGTAAAGAAGGTTTATCCCAAGTGAGCAGATTTTTCTCTGTGATAATTCTCTCTAAATCTCATGTGCTGACTGCCGTCTCAATGTTATGCAGTTTATTGCCCCCACTATAACACCAATGCATTCAGCATGCTGTTTCTAAGATGGAGCCTATACATATACAACTTTATATGCATAGTTTCTTGACACCAGTGTCATACATGCGTATTGTTGCCCATGCATAGTTTCCATCAAACAGACAGATGCTGAAGATCTAATCTGGTAAAGTGTGTATTTTAGGATGTGGGGCCAGTGGGTATAGTTCTACTTTCACCTGCCTACATTCAGCTTATGTGTGGAAGTGAAAATATTTACAAGCCTATTGTCTTGCACTTGAAGATGGAAGTAGGACCAGTATCAGATAGAAATCAAGTATAGCTTCTCATCAATTACAGCTTTAATAACCTGAAGCAAATTGACAATGAATAGAAGAAATGTCATTGAATGAAACAACATTAGAGAAAAGGGAGGACTTCTGGATTTATAGACTTAAAACTCATATACCTCAGGCCATTTACCGAGAGAACGTCTAACATCCTCCATCCATTTTGGAATACCCTGCCCACTATATACTATACATGTGACCTGGCATCCTGTAGGCAGAGTGTCATGCTCTGGATATGCAGTTCTATATCCCTTTCATCCCAGAAAGCAGTTTTCAACTGATCAGACTGCACTGCCTCGCAACTTGGGGGGAAAAAATCTGGTGTTGCATTCCCAGATCTTCAACAACTTGTAGTGACCTAGCTGCCATTCCTTTTCTCCCCCAGCCCCAGCTAGTGAAAAGCCATAGCTTGTACTTTAGGCACTTGAAAACTGTTGGGGACATACACTCATACATGCACATATGTCACCTGCAGGATTCCAGCCTATTTGTGACACTAGAAACACCGAGAATGTAGCTATCAGGTGGGGGAGGAATTAGGACAAATGGGTATTCTGCCCCCTTTCATAATCCTGCCCCTTCCTTCAGTCCCCAAATTTCTAGCATTTCAAAGAGTGAGACATTGAAAAACATGAATGCTTAGCACATTTATATTTGCTTTGTTTGCGTTCTCTTGATAATTTTGCCTGCCCTTTTCCTCTGGATATCTAAACTGGATTCCTGTGTGCTCAGCTGGTGTTTAAAGTTACTGCAGTTCTACACATTTAGGGACTTAAGGGAAATTTCATTTTGAGAGTGAGAATTGGGGGTAATGCATTCATCCCCCCCCCCACACACACACAACCTGGGGTAGAGCTTACTTTTATTTAGAGCAGCAGATTAAATCAAAAACCTAACCATCTTGCATAATATCCAAATATGTCTGTTTTGTTATATTATTCAAGCAATTAACTGCATGCTTTGGGGGTCAAGAATGGACTTCTGTGAAGTGTTCCTTGGAGCTTTAAAATTATATTATTAACTTATTATTGTTATCTTAAATTTCTCTTATTAATTTATGATTATTAAAATGAAGGAAATAAAGCTAAGGATTTAATAATTCTCTCTCTCTGTGTGTGTGTCTTTTCTTCTCTCTCAAATGCAAAGGAGGAGAAACAGGGAGAGGAAGGGCTGCTGTTTAATCATACTCATCAAATATATGTCCCTCACTACTGAAATTTGGAATATATTCAATGATGCTAAAATAAATGTTTAAGACTTCATCCATTTATATGCCAACAATATATCAGAATCCATATGCTCCCATTTTTGATACTTACTGTCCCAGAGGGCTTGAAAAGGGCAAAAGAATTGTTAAATTAATTCCAGAAGTAGTTATACAGTCATTTCAGTGAAAGTATAACCTTACAAATATTTAGTGGAACATGGAAGCAGAGATGATTAGGGCTATCTGGAAAGTTAATCCATTCCAAACCAGCATGTCATGAAAGCTGAGAGCGGAAGAATGCAAAACAGGAGTGGGTTTCAGAAACTGTGCTGTTAATAGTTAAGAATATTACAAACTCAATGGCATTATGATTCCTTTACAAGCTAGTTTCATCTGCTGTGCGACTGCATAACACTTTGTCTCCTCATCTGTGGTTTCTTTCTTTTCTTTTCTCTTTTCACACATACCCATCTACCCAGTTCCCAATTTGAGGCTGCTCTCAGGAAAGAGCTAGAAGACAGCAATATTTCTTGTGGGTTTTGTTTGAATTTCACCTAAAATTCTGGGAATCTGGATTTATTTTATAAAGGCTAGTAAAATTACAAAACATGTAGTGATGTCTATTGCAGTTGCAGTTTGTAGAGCCAATGCCTTGGGAAGGTGAATTCATTTGGGGGTTTAATGTGAATTTTGAATATACTATCCATGGCATTGTATCTTTTTTTCATGGGAAAGGTTTTATCACACTGAATAGCTCTTTTAAATTTTAAACTAAACCTTTGCAGTTCAGACTAAAGAGTCACTGCAATCAAAGTTACCACTGATCTATTAACAGGGTTTAGGTAGGATAATCAATCCATGTCTCCCCTTGGTTTTCTTCACATTTTTAGGAGGTATGATATGATATAGGGTGGGTGACACCTGTGCATGTGATAGCAGTGCATGTGAAAAGGATCTTAGAATCAGTGGGTCACAAGCTGAACATGAGTCAACAGTGTGATGCAGCAGCTTAAAAAGCCAATGTGGTTCTAGGCTGCATCAATAGGAGTGTAGTGTCTAGATTGAGGGAGATAATAGTATCACTCTATTCTGCTAGGATTAGGCCTCACCTGGAATATTCTGTCTAGTTTAGGACACAACAATTCAAAAAGGCACAGAAAGGAACAGTCCAGGGATGTATCTCATAGTCAGGTCTCACCTGGAATACTGTGTTCAGTTCAGGGTACAACAACCTATTGAAATTACTGGGCTCTCAGCACTGGATTGTATGAAAAAAGGTTCTGAGAGACAGTACTTAAACAGAGACTGATACCTTGATTATGGGAGGGAAGGGACTGTGTGGAACACTTCTGCAACCAACTCTTGTAGCTTTTTGCTCAAGCACTGTACTCAAATGGACACAGACATATCTGCTTTGGAATATATTTATGTTAGTTTTGAATTACCTTTTAAAGTGTGAATCCTTACAAAATGTATCATTGTGTGTGCAATATTTATTTATTCAAGTTGACCCGTGGAACATGAAAGTGTATTACCCCAACAAATATATCTACAAGCAGATTCAGAAACAGCCAGTTCAGCCTGGATGGACAGGTTAACCTAAGTTCATTTCCCAGCTCTTAAGCCTGCTTTTGTGGTTATACAGATTTATCTTTCAGTTGTACCTTCTCATTTCTTATTCAGCCCATATATGGAAGAATTGCAAAGACAAGGTGAGTTGCAATGTGAAGACATATATTGATAATTCAACTTTTGACAACTCAGAAGCCTAGAATTTGTTTTCACTTTTTTTTCTTTTGCTTTCAATAGTGGGTAGTTCAAGGTATACCCTAGAGAAGAAAGCTGCCCTAGCACATGCTGTGCCATGCAACATATAGCTTGGAAAGTTACTTTTTTGAACAATGTCCAAAAGGCCTAGTCTATTCTCACTTCAGATGACAACGCTGATCATATCAGGATGTTGTACCAAAATATTTTGATGGAGACTGACCACATTCCATTAAACAGGCATTTGCTTACTTACCATTCTCTGAATTATTTTTCTGAGTAAGCTTTTGTATGTTTTGATACACACATAAATAGAGATGTGTGAGGAATTTGATACAAACAGGCAAATTACCCAAGTAAGCTTCTCTCAGAATTAGTGCGGACCTAGCTGTGTATCAAGCTGTTTTCATTGGCTGTATGATTTCAATAGTGCACACATGAGATATAGAGAAAAATGTAGAAAAAATCCATACTTTTTAAAAATGCACATAAAAACATTTAGATTTTTCTTCTAATCCCAACCCACAAATAGAGATTTTTATATATACAAAATCCATCTCGCTCTGGAATATATATATAAAGATCATCTCTTAAGTATGCAACGGTTTACTATTTTCTAGGGAAGGAATGCAGATACAATTTTGTTTTTAAAAAGAGCACAAGCTTATCTTTGTTTTAACTTGAAAGCATTGCATTCAAGCACTGAGCTTTCTACACTCATCTGCCTTTTCCATTGTGAATTTGTCTCATACCCTAACAGGACATAAAAGCCAAACTGACAACTGATTTCCATGTTGTTGTTTTTCCTTTTTGACCCCTGATCAGCACCTTCCATGAACCATCTTTGTGCAATAGTGCTGTCCACAATATTAATGATGACATCTCATTTCAGGAGGACATGAGCAGCATCCCAGTGAATAAATCCATGAAGTTTAACCTCCCTGTGACCCCATTTCTGCTAGTGTTGGGATCCAATCCCACCCCACCTCATTAAATGGCTGGCCGAGGGGGAACCCTGCTCTGTACAACTGCATCCCATCTCATCCATCCTCTAACAGGAACAGTGGAGTGGGGGAAGGGAGAAGCTTTGGCACATGCAGTCTGGAAAAAGAAAGATCAGCTGTGACTCTGGAAATCAGCCAATTTTAAAAAATTCTTTGCAGATGGATCCACAGCATAATATCTAAAGTGAGCAACGCTTCCCGAATTGTAAAACTGAACATATATTATCATCATAGTCAGCCTTCATCAGCATCTTTAAATTTAATAATATTCAAAAAATGATAAGATGTAAATTCTATTTGAAAGCCATCCTGCAACAGCTTCTGTGATCAACATTTCCAATTATTTAGGGCCCAAATCATCATCATCCTGTATATCTTTATTCACTTACTACTCTGTCAACAATGGGTCGCTACCAGAAAGCTTGTTCTGCATTGCACCTGTTCGATATTAAATATGTTAACCATTGCACCTGTCTTGAGGTTTCAGACAGCTCTGCCAATTTTGTGCCAGATCTGTTTGTTTTCCCCCCTTACATACATAACACTGCTTGAATGTGTTACTCAGCACTGGTCCATTGGTTTCAGTGAGATTAATTGGTGTGGATTATCAGTTTAACACAGTGAGACAATTCACAATGCTTTCTGTTGCAATCTGAGGTTACTCATGCAAGTGATGAGTGTGCTGTTAAAATGCAATTTGTATGTCAGTATTATTAAACTATGAATTATTGGTTCCCTACAGACTGGATTATAGCAATAATAATCAAAGTACTGCCAGTAGGCTGCATAGAAGCCTCCAAAGTCTCTTTTGTGGCTCTCTCCATCTCCCCATAGAGTCCCTCAAGATCCCTAAAGCAAAAGTGGGGAAATAAATTTCCCCAAATGGCCAATTGCCACTCTTGGGGCTCTTTCATGCTATAGCAGTATGATTCTATTTTTTAGTCACCATGGTTCAGTCCTATGGAATCCCTGGCTTTACAGTTTAGGGAAGAATATTAAGAATTCTCAGCCAGGGAGCTGTGGTGTCTCACTAGGCTTAACTGTAGTTTGCTACGGCAAACTACACTTTCCAGGATTCAATAGGATTCAGCCATGGCAGAGAAAAGATAGCACTATCATTGTGTAGGCTTAAAAAGTCTCAGAACATTTGAGTCATGCAGCAAAACACACCTCCTCGATCTGTTCCCTGCAGCCTGCCAAATCACAAGAGGAAGTAAAGATCCAGTTGTGAAGCCTACTGTGGATCCATTCAGGGGCATCACTAGAGGATGCAGAGTGCACCATATGATACTCTAAGGGAGGGGGTGATACCACTGGTCACGAAATACTTGTCTTTTTTCAGAAATGGGCTGTGGTGCTCACCTGTGTCCCTGTAAAATATTGAACAGATGGTGTCCAGGGGTGAGACCTAGTGGGAGGAGAAAGAAGACACCCTAGTTTTGCTTTTGTTTTTTAAAATACAATTATTTTAAAATTAAATTAAAATTTTTAATTAAAAATATATATTTTTTAAAAAAATTCAAATCATCACATCTTACCCAATGTTCATTTTAGCCACATGAAACTATGTATGTATAAATACATTTAGGCTGTGCATATGATATTGTAATTTAAAAGTATAATTTTAATGTCGCTAGTTGTTTATGTCACAACTATTTCCATTATGTTCAGTGATGTATGGGAATTACAATGTATGAGTAATAATAACTTTATTACGGCCATTTGGCCAGCACAATTACAAAATTCCAATTTAAAACACAACACGGGTTCATGTACAGGCAGATTGGAGAGTATAAACAAATGACAGACTATAAAAAGTAAGGATAAAAGCAAGGATAGGACTGTGTAATCAGGCAAACACACAACAATGAGTAGGCTGCCATCACCTTGCAAACAACTCTATCATATTGTGTAATAGAGCACCACATTCAAGACATATTAGTTCAAAACCACAATCATATCCCCTATCCAAGCAAGAGTTAAACTACAAAGTGCCATTAATCAGATGCAACTGATTGGGGTAATTTCATTAGACTTTAGTCCCCAACTAGATTAGTTTGATAGTATGGTAAGATACGGCCATACCTCCTCATTTATAAATTTTACCATTAAATCAAGCCATCTATACAGATTTTGAGATTATATTATAACATATTACATCTGTTTAACAAACTGTTTACGATTTGCAATGGCAGCTGCAAAGAATTGTGCAACTGCTTGTGTTATACCTTCCTGAGTAATATTAATACAAAAAACAGTATTCAGAATTCTGTATAGTGTGGTATGGGAGGAAGTCAATGGGGGAGTGTCATCATGAGTTATCACACTGGGTGACATCAAGCCTAGTAATGCCACTGGGTCTACGAGGGTGAAATTTGGTCCCCATCTTGCAGTTGTCCACCCTTGATTTCTAACATATGTGACCTCTGGATAGGCAAGCTAATGAATGGTACATTCACCACTCCCACCCTGGACTCTTTGTTCTCTGAAGGAAAGGGGAATTTTTGCTCACGCTATTGGCAATGTTAGATGTTTCTTGGCTCATAGAGGAAAACATATATATATATGCAAAGAAACACACATCAGCAGACACACATAAAACACATGTGCTAGACTACACAGACTTTGAAGCTGCTGCATCAGCTTATGTATTCACTTATGTATTTATAAGATACAACCCAGAAGGAAAAGGAGCTAAGGGAGGGAAGGGGAGGAAAAACAAGAAAACGGGGATGAATCCTCACTGTCAATGTTATGAGACTTCTCAGGCTGGTGGAATGGTTGCCATGTCACAACTTGGGAAGAGAGAAAGAGGGATAAATTGAAGGAGATGGATTCTTATTAGGGGCAATTGCTTTCTGTCTTCCTTTTTCTCCCTGTCCAACAGCATTGTGGAATGACTGTGTGATAGTGTGTTAAGAGGTGGCAGTTTGTTACATGTTCCGGAGGTGGTACAGCCTTTCAAGGGACTATGAAGAGGCACATGGGAGTGCTTGTTTGAAAGACCATTTCAAAATATATAACAAGAGCAGCAACTGATAAAATGGCTCTACTCTAGTTGGGACTACTTAACAGAACTCCATCCAAATTGTGAAACATGACCACAACAAAGTGAAGTGGAACCTGTCTGGTAGAACACTTAGAAATAATATCCTCAAAATTCAAATGGAGGATGGAAAGAGAAATCAAAGCTTAATGCTTTGGCCGTAGGAGAGGAAGGAATCAAAGCAAAATCAAATGGCTATTATGTTTTCCAATTTTGCTTTCTTAAGGAGCCAATTTTTCCCAAGTAACCTTGACTAATTCCTTTGCTGCTTCAGAATACAAATGAACCACTCTCTCACATGAAGGGAGCAGGATGTGGTTTGTGGCCTTTTCATAATCATTTATATCAGGTCATTTTGTAACAATTTACCATTGGCAAACATCAGTCAATAGCATTAACTTCCTTTCCTGATGTATGAGGTGGAGCAACCTTGTTGCCTGAGCAGAGACAGTCAAAGCTAGAACAGCTCTCAACTGTTTCTCTTGCATGATATTCTGTCACAGAACTGGTTTTAATTTGTTTGGGGATGTAACCTAGCTAAATTAGCTAAATTAAACTTCATTAAGAACACTACAATACTTTACACCAGTGCTGAAGAAAACCCAGAAATACTTACACAATGTCCAGTGTAATGTGTAAACAATGCTCTTTGTGTGTGTGATTTGGTGCCCTATTCCCAAGAAGACTCAGGTTGCATGTTTGTGATTACACAAAAAAAATTTTCAGTTCAGTAAGGTCCTATTTGTTGAATGAGCTACAATGACAATATCAAATGTCTTTTATGGTACAGATGCTGATGATGCTTCTGTCTTGAAACTACTGTATTATCTGCATCTCAGCAGACCCTAGTGAGTCAAAGAAATGAGCCAAGCTTTACAGGATGCATGCGTTTCATTTGAAAAAAAATGTTGTCAGCACAAATTGGGTACCTTATTTTTTTCTTACATTCTGAAGTGGTTTGGGGAGTTGTTGTGGTTTTATATAGAGAATAATTGGTTAAGAAAACTGCTCTGTCACAAAGTAGCAGCTTCATATTATTTGCTGTGAGTGGAAAAATTCTCTGTGTGTCAGAATGCATTTGTTTTACACATGTATTCTTCTTGTTCTTGCTGATTCAAACTTTTTTGTGTTTTTATCCAGGATTGAGATAAAACCACCCTCACAGTTCTACAATATTTTGCTTCCATTCAAACCTTTTTTTGCTTGTGCAGTTTCTGATTTTGGAGGAAGTTCATCTCATCTCACAGTTAGGACTGTTACTCCCAGAACCCCATCCAGAATGGCTTCTAGTCATTCTCATTAAATGAATTCAAAGAGTTGTAAATGATTTTTTAAAAAAACAGTTCTGACATAAACTAGGGTTGAGAGAACTCTGAGCAATGTGGCTCTGAGATTTTGCTCCTATGTCAAGTCCTCCTGGGCCACTGGCTTCAACAGCAGTAATTATACATAAACACAAAACCATCATTTCAGTCTTTCCAAAACTTCCCCAATGTCAAGCAGACCATCAGATGTTTTTCACAAAACTACAATACCCAGAATTCCACAGTGTTGAGCCATGGTAGTTAAAGCAGTATCAAATTGGATTGTTTCTGCAGTGCAGATGCAGTCTAAGAAACCCTGTTAGCAAATTGTGAAGATGTGTAACAGGACATTAGCAAGAGTGCCCAGTGCACATTGGGAGTGATGCAATGTACTTCCTGTTGTGCATCTGTCATGCTGTGTGTCAGTCCCATTACTCAATGGTCACTTTGCCAGCTCAGCTGTCTAGTAGTGTAACAACAGCCCTCTACTGGATATGGACACTATGGAACTGCTCAGTTCTAATTCCCACAGACATGTCAATTTAACAAGAATAGGGTCCAAAACACACTGCAGAAATAATCCAGTTTGAGACTGGCCTGGCTCTGGGAACTATAGTCTTGTGATACATTTGGTCTTTTCTGTCAGAGAGGCTCTTGTGCCACAACAAACTACAATCAGGGACGTAGCCACGATTTTAGGAAGGGGAGGGGGTCCAGACTAAGTGCCACCATTATAATGGGGCTTGGGTGCGTTGGCGCAGCAGCACACACCATTCATTTTTCTAATGGAAGGGGGGGTCCAGACCCCAAGATCCCCCCCCTTTGGCTATGTCCCTGCTACAATACCCAAGATTACCTAGCACTGAGCCATGGCAGTTAAAACAGTCTCAAACTGGATTATTTCTGCAGTGTATTTTGGACCTACCTTCCCAAAAGGATTCCAGACAATGGAGCATTTATATTTTTAGCAGGTCAGAATAAAAATATAATAATGGCCTGTTACAGACAGCCAAAATATAGCTGCTTCGAGTCACAGTGGAGGTATGGTGTTTCAATGATGCATG
>NC_056526.1:157999746-158014861 GCF_019175285.1 Sceloporus undulatus | reverse complement strand
GTATTGGCACTGGTGTTGTCTAATAAAACATATGTGATGCAGAACATAAGGCTTATTTGAAACATCAGTATTATGAGAGTTACTGCATCTCTGAAACACTGATGATGATCTGTATTCAAACACCTCCATTTGGAATCATGTTTGCAGGCAACTGCTATTTTAAATTCTTGTAAACAAAGCTGCAGATTGAAGCTTTGATTGCTCATGGAATGCCTGTAAAGTTCTTTCAGGATGTACAAGAAAGCACAAACCATGAACTAAAGATGAGAAAGCTGAATCTTGGTACTATGAAAACAAGAGTAGTATGCGTTCTGCACAGGCTTGTAGGAACTTGAACTTTGTGTACTTTAAAATCTTAAATATAAAACACATTGCTGGGGCATCCTCAGTTAATATTGAAATTATATATAAGAGGCAATAGGTAACTGAATCTTAATGGGGAAAATGGTTTAAATATTCATAATCACAATGTGAGAAGCGCAGGATTTATTGAAATCAACTTTTTTAAAATAACCAGAGAAATAGCTTAGAAGTTGGTTCCTTCTTAGTGTATTATTTGGATCAAAAAAGCCCTATCAGTTTCAGGCAATCTCTTTAACACTCTCATACTGCTTGTATTTTACAAGCAGGCTCTAATGTGTGTTTGGAGAACCTATGGACTCCAGATGTTTTGATCTCTAACTCCCACAATCCTTTGGATTATGGGTGTTTCGGTTTTTAGGTGAAAACAGCTTTAAGTTAACACCAAAGATTCCCCATCTTTGGTCTGATATTTATAAACATCTTGCCTTATGTCCTGTTTTTATATTGCGAACAGCATAAGCACCTAAATATGTGGTACAGAATGGTAGCCTTCCATTTGATTAGTCATATTTATAGGTTGTAAGACTTCTGTTGTCTGTGACTGGAGAATTGCCACATGATGTTTATGCTTCAAAGGCAAATTTTGTGGTGTAGAGAATAAAATGCATTTAAATGAGCCCAGTGTCTTGCTGTTCTTTATGCCAAAAGATATCCTGTTCATTGACAGCATGATGTTGCCTTAGCACTCCAGTTTACAGTTCTTTTAAAAACTGCTAGGATATACAGTGAATGTTTTTATGCCATGGGTACTAGTGCTGCACCTGCAGACAGGTTTGCTAAGAGCTACATTACAGATGCACGCTTATAGCTGTGAAGCCCTAACAAAAGAGCTTGGAATCTGGAAGGGACATTTACTCCCAATATGTGACCCGAACATTTGAATGCCACGTACGTAAAATACTTTTGACCTTGATTTGGGCCCAGCTGGGGGGGTAGATACATCAGCATCTTAGTTGATATGGGAACACTATGGTGATTTACCTTCGTAACAGCATGTATCTATATAGGCTATTTGCAGGTTGGAGAGGTGTTGCACCCTAATACCAAGAGTCGGTTGAAAAAATATGAGTTTTTAAAAATTTAAACATACAGCCTTGTAAGGTTGGTGTGCTTTTTTAAAAAAACCTCTTGTAACTATATAATATCTTTCCAGAATGACTTGGGAACCTGCTGCTATCCAGATATTGTTGGACCAAAAGTCTTAGTATCCCTAACCAGTGTGGCAACGGTGAAGGATATTGGAAGTTTCAGTCTAATAACTCCATGTCCTTCATTTCTGTTCTGGAACATGTTTATGTCCTTTATGCTTCATTTTTAGCATGCATGGCACATATATGCCAATGTCACAATAGATCCCTTATGGTGTGTAAAAATTCTGAGCTTTGATCTGTTCCTGCTTTCTGCTGTTGAAGCACTCTATACCTAAAAAGGCAATGAAGCTGGTCTGAGCTTTGAGGCTTATATCCTGGTGCATGGAACAGGAGAGGGACTCAAAGATGTTGTTGGATAACAACTCCCAGCAGTCCTAGGCAAAAAATCCAAGGGGGCAGAAACATCTGGACTGGGTCAGCAACATCTGGTGTTCTAATTCCCATACCTGCTATAGGACATGAGCAAACTATTCTCTTTTTGCGCATGCAAAGATTGCAGCTTTCTTAAAAAAAAATCTGAATCCTGCTATCTCCAATATTTGAGCTGTGCTGATTTTAGTTGCAGGATAGTGAAGCTGGAAGTGGTAATATAACTTCTGTCTCACCCCACCGCTAAGACTGACCCATTCATCTAGTAGTTCCCATTCTTCCCTAGATTTCTTCAGATCAGACTTTTCAATCCATGCCTTAAGGGGAAAGAGAATTTCTTGTGGAAAAGTACTTATGGGGCAGACAGCCGACGGCGATTTTCACAGTACAGGTGAAACAAGCCACAAACTATATATGAAAGAGAGAAACCCCTGGTTCCTTTGACAGTCTGCCTGGAAAAATTCTTTGTCTCTTCCCAGACATGGTGCTAAGTCTCTTCTGAAGTGAGAGTAAAGCCAATTAATCCAATGATGCCAAGAAAAAAAAAATGCCTGTTGCCAAACATGCCTGGTGGCTTTACACATGAAGGAGTAGTAAATACCTGTTTCTTTTGTCTTTGCAAACAGGAGACTATTCTCACCAATACCAGGATTATGGCATGTATATCCAAGTTATGCATGAAATAAGGTTGGATAAATAGGATCAGCAAAGATGCCACAAAAACTTGTACAATCATTTGTTGTTAATTGCCCATGAGTCAACCTTGACTCATGGTGACCCTGTGAATGACACATCAAACCCCTCTGTCCCCAGTTGCTTTCTCAGGGCAGGGAGTATATGGTCTTCCTCGCTTTTTGTTACCCTCTACCTTTTCTAGCACTGCTTTCTTTTCTAATGAGTCATGTCTTATTATGTGACTGAAGTGTGACAGTGTCATCTTGTCTTCCAGGGGCAGTTCAGGCTTAAACTGTTCTAGGATTTATTTGTTTGTCTTTTTGAGCATCCACAGTATCCTGAGCAATGTACTCCAGCACCACATCTCAACTGAATCGGGTTCCAAATAAATCTGATGCATAAAATAAGGAGAATGGGGAAAAGTTCAAAAACAAAAAGTGTCCCAGCAACGTGTTGTGGACAAAGAGCGCTAGTCTCTAAATGAATCCCGGGGAGGTAGACTCCTAGTATGACCGGGGCCCCATGGGCCCTTGGTAGAACCCCGTGCTCCTGCAGGATCTCCAGTTAGACCCCTGCTGCCAGCCTTATTTGTGACGGACATGTAGAGCGGCCGCTCACCCCCAGCTTTAGGCAATGGTTCAATTACGGACCCACACTCACTCAAGAAGTTTCTCTAATGTCAATTGTAATCTGTTGGGTTTTGCTATAATTACTAATAGTAATATCATAATATTCTATTTGTATACCGCCCCTCTGGCAAACCAATCCAGGCGGTTAACCAACAGTAAATATAAAATCTGACAATTAAAAACACTTTTCCCTCCCCCCTTAAGAGAGTATTACACAATATACACATATTAAACACACCCCATAAGCCCAAACAGCATTAAATCAAACCCTGCCTATCCCTCTGTTGATCCTCCACCCTCCCTAAGATGGGGCCAGGGAAACGAATGAGGGACTCAGGGACCTGGGAACCTGGGCGGGAGGTTAATCTGGAAAGGCCTGCCGGCAAGATCCGTCTTCGACCGCTTTTAAAAGCTGTCTACTGGAGTTATCTGACGGATCTCATCCGGCAGTCGTTCCCAGTTTTGGGGCGACAGCCAGAGACCGCCCTCGGCGGTCGCTGCAAGCCTCGATTTTAGAGGCTGTTTCTAAGTTCCTCCCAGAGGACCGGGGAGAGCGCGGGGAGGACTTGTACGCGGGGAGGCGGTCGTATTGCTTAGCGATACATACGTGATGAAGAGTCAGCATTGGGTTACACTTAGCAATACATGGAGTGATGGAAATGGGTGGTGGATGCTCTCAGTTTCTCAAGATAGAGGTTTAGTCAAGGACTGTCCCCATTCGGTGGATGTCGTTTCCAGGCGAGTTAGAGCGAACATAGATTCCATATTATGTAGTGTTTGGTACATTGTGCACCGTGTCTATACTTTCACATGCAGCTCACAGACCTTCGTGGTGTTATACCTGTGTGTAAAAACAGCATGACGTGCTTTACAGGAAGTGGAGATTCTCCATGTTATGGTTGAAACTTTAATACTAATAATAAAATGTATTTTTTCCCACTCCTCCAATGATTGAAGCGCTTACATTAAAATAAACCAATAAAATACAATAACAAAATATAACATTATAAACCCTACCCTCCCTACCCTCCCATCAATAAAAAAAAATATAATTAAATTATCCATATCAACCCGTTATAATTAATGATTAATATAATACTTAACTATTTTTTTTACTGTTTTATTTTAGCCCGCTTTTCCAAAGGAGATCAAAGCGGGGTTACAACCGGAAATATAAAACATTATACATTGGACAACAGTATATAAACATCCTACTTGTGGCCCTAACAATAACCAGAGCAGGGCAAGTAGTGAATTAGGAACAGGACTGTTTGTATCATAGGTAACCAGTTGGTTTCAAAAGTCTCCTCCTCCTGATTCGGGACTTTTGTTCCTAAGTGGCGATTTAATGTCCCCAGTACCCAAATAAGAAGCCCAGGCCGGGACTATGTGGGACGTGATTGAAAACAGTCCTGGTAAAGATTTCAGTACATCACCAACGATGGGGCCCCGCACTGTATATGTTGCCATTGAATATTTCATATATAGATCAAAAAGGAACCCCTTTCTGAAGAAATACAGTATGTGGTCACAGTAAAGTATTAAGCTTTGATCATTTCCGAACGAGCGTAGACTGGAGGAATCCAGACCAGATAAAGCCAAGTAGACATATATTATACTTTAACAACGTCTGCTAAATTAGCCCGGTTTTGTTTTCCTTTACTTTGTCAGGGACAGAGTTCATCCTAAACCAACGTATATGATGGAGGCTCTGGTAACCTATGTATGCAGGAGCTTCAACTTTTATGTAACATGTTCATGCCATCTATTCCTGAGGCCTCTTGTTTGCATATTTTTCCTTGACTTTTTTGGGGACCTTTCTGCTTCAAGGCTGTGAAAATTAATTTTTTATAGACTTCTTCTGAATACAGCTGCAACCGCACATCAGTGGGATGTTTCTTATGTTAAAACCAGCTGTGTAGAGGCTTCGAAAATTCAGTCACTTTCAATCAGAGATTGGCAGAGTTGCTTTTTTGACTATAAGAGGATGATCATCATGTGGTCTTTCACATTATTGTGGTTTTCAACATCCATCCGCGGCTGCCTTGTGATGATGGAAGCCTTTGGGATCCTACAATCCATAACATCTGGAGGATGATTCCCACTGCTGCATGACACCTTTTAGGATCCCCAAGGCCAGCATAGTTGAAGCAATATTTTGTTTTGTTTGTTTTTAAAGCACTTTCCAAACTTTAGTGTCGTCAGAGAGAGATGGGCATGCTAGGCCTCTCTTTTATGCCTAGAGCCTTTAGTTTGTGTATTTCCAAGTGATTGTGTGTAAGATTGCATTGTTTGCCTCCAGTCTTCTCTTTGCTGAGGTACTTCCCACCTTCATGGCTTACTGTTTCGGTGTTAGGCGGCGCCTTTTTGCAAATCCAAGCGCTTGCAGGGTGGCTTTGGCCCACACCTCTCTGCCTTGTCTCTCAGCTCCGAACGCACTGCACCTGTTCGCCACTTTCTCTCTTAAACAAACTACTCGAAACTAGTATCACTGAGATGAGTTCAGAGGGATTTAAAGACGAGCGCACTTAGGATTTGCCTGGCAGACCAAACAGGTCAAGCTGTACCTGAGTAATGTGCTTACTTTCAGTGTGTTTGCTACTCTGCATAGAGGCGTTCCTCACTCTCTCCAGAATGACAGGGACGCCTCCAAAAGTTGCATTCATTGCATGCCAGGTAATTTGATGGAGGGGCGCATTTACCCTGGGAAGTCGTCACTTTGGCCCAGACATATGGGTGGGAAGTGACATGCCCGCGCCATTTCTAGGGTCAGGAGCGCAGCAGCAGACGCACGCTCCCGAACCCTAGGTCGCTGTCCGGAATGCTGCCTCATGGCAGCCCTCTGGCTTATAGGGACCCATGATGATGCTGCCCACTGCCCACCGTACCGTGACCAGGGACATCCTGGCAGGAGGGGTGGGCATCATGTGGCGCCCCTTCCTGTTTGGGCGCTTCTTCTAGGCGCTTTTAGCCGTGCATCGGGCTGCAGGTGCACCCCTGTAGCCCACCCACCGTGCACAAAGACTGCCAGCAGGAGCTGCCCATCTGTTGCGTCCCATAGTTGGCGCACTTTAAATGACATGGCTCTCCAACCCGAGCCGATCGAAGTTTTGACTTCGATTCTCAGGAACCCTGATGCTTCCTGGGCTTCTGCGAACTGAAATCCCAAATCTCTTGGGCGCACATATCCGGAACTACTGTCCATTGCCACGACCTGGTTCTCCACCCTCTTTCCCATCCTCCCCATTTCTAGTGCTGCTGCAAACCTTCGGCTACCAGGGGGGGACCCCTGAGGAAAGGGCCGGACTGGCCACTTGTAACACCCTCTAAAAGGAAGGTGTCAGAGGCTTAACTGATGCTCTCGTATTCCCTTCAAAGCCACACCACTATATGTTGCAGTATAACCTTTCAGACGATATGATCGCGAAGGGGTCTGCTCTTTTAACTTTTGCTCTCGGGCTAATATTATGCTGATTCTAAATTTCATATGGCTTATGCATTGATTCAGTGACCAAAACGCCGAGCTGTTCTGCAATTAGTTTGTACAGCGTATAACTCTCTATGCCGTCCATACGCCTGACTGGACACTGTGTGTGTAGTACTTTCAAATCACTGTCAACTTGTGAAAACCCCAGAATTTCATAGGTTTTATGGGCACGGACTACAAAAAAGCTTTGCCACGTTGCTCCTCTGAAGAATAGCCTACAGCACCTGGCATCCTTGGCAGTCTTGGATCCATGTATTAAACCCGAGCTTATCCTGCTTAGCTTCCAAGCTCAGACAGGGCTCGTATCACACTTCCTTTGACAATCCCCTTAGCGTTGTGTCTGCGAACTGGATCACCTTGTAGCTTGAAGTTTCGTCCACCATTTTTGCTACAATTATCATGAAATTTTGCTTGTCCCAGCAAACGCGGAGGAGTCGCATAGTTTGAATGCTTTCTGCATTCTCTGACAGTATTAAGTATGTGGTTTTTAAACAACCATATACCTAGCCTGTTACACCAACTGGATGGAGCGGGGGTTGTAATCTAGACACCCCTTCATAGTCTTATATTAAAATCTTGACAGTATGGACTGAAGTTGTGGCGCTCTTACACCTGCCTCTTAGCATTGGGACAAGAATCAGGATCCCTCCAGACACCTGTACAACTGAACTCCCAGCATTCCTTACTCCAGTGGTGCCTCGGGTTACGCATTAATTCGTTCGCGGCCGCTTTCGTAACCCGAAAAACTTCGAAGCCAGAAACCATAGGCGTAATGGGGAAAAGCCCGCGATCCGTGCGAAAAACGCCGAAAAGCACCAAAAGTTTTTTCGTAACCCGAAAAAACTTCGTAACCCGGAACAATGTTCCCTATGGGATTTTTCGTACCCGGAAATTTCGTAACCCCTGGTATTCGTATCCCGAGGTACCCACTGTACTTGATTCTTGGCCGCTAGGGAGTCCGGTACTTGTATTCGAGTGACCATTCAGATAGCCGCACAATTTCCACTCTGGTTAGACTAAGTGTGGCAAATTGTGTGAGGGCCCCGTTGAACCCCCTTGGACCCCATTTGTGTGGCCCCTGAGCCTACCATTTCCCCAATCCCCCCCTTGGGTGCCCAATTGTAAGCAATGGTGGGGTCAGGCAATTTTTGCCTACAACACCACACAGGAACAGTGAAACACAGCTGACAATACCCTCACCCGCAGCACCCCAGACCTGTTTGCTCTGTGGCGCCTTCCAACTCATTCGAATAGGGACCCAAGGCCAAACTATCAGAAGTTTATTTGCTAAGTTGTTGGAGGCGGTTTGCCATTGCCTTCCCTGAGGCTGCCGAGCATGGACTTGCCCAACGGTCACCACAGGAGCGTTTCACGGTGCGCAAGGCACGGAAGAGTCAGACCCACGACTATCTGGGCACCCTTATAAAAGGATCAAAACCCTTTTGCGATGAGTTTTGCTAACTGCGTTATTTCCAGCTTTCCTCCCTTTGTTTGAAGGTTGGGTATGTTACCTTAAGTCATTTTACAGTTTCTAAGCCGTTCTCTCATATGAGGGTTTTACTTTCCTGAAAAGAAAGAAAGCCTCCTCATGTGAAACGCAGTCTTTTTTGTATATTCAGAGAGGTCTCTACTGTCTGTAGACATCTCTTTCTTCCCTGTTCTTCAGCATACATTTCCTTTGGGAGGATTGTGAAGTCAAAACCGTTTTTTAGCAAACTGATTTGTACGCATTGTGTAATCCTCTATCCTAATGCCACCAGATTTGTCTGCCCGAAGCAAGCAGGTTGTCCTAGTTAGATTTGGATGGGCGAGACCACCCAATGACATACCAGGTGCTTTTTTCCAGTGAAGTATTTTGAGGCTACTTTTAGAGACCTGTCAAAACCATCGCTGAGTATTCCTGCCTCAGAAAACCCCCTAAACACTTCATGGTGTCACTATAAATGACAGGTGACTCGAAGGCGCACATACACACATCTCAGCATTCAGGGCAAGCAGCCGCCCAATTCAGCATGCTGAACTGCTGCCGATGCGTCTCTACTTTGTTTTGTTTTTCCTTTAATATGTGATCTCTTTTGTGCATCGACTGACAGTACTGTAGTCTTACGTCATAGCTGCTTTACTCCTCTTTATGTGTGTCCAGCTCTATGTCTGGCTTTTTTGGCTGAGTTTGCATTCAAAACAACTGAAGCTTTATGTTGGCGGTAACTCCTGGAAAAAATCCCAGCGGCTCATCGAGATGCAGGAGAAGAGGAGGCTGTTCTCCGACCAGAAAGTACCTCTATGCCTTGCTGCGTATAATGCTCCATCTTTCGAGAAATTCATTGTTATATATCACTGGGATTCTCATATTAAACACTGATTTAACTCTTTAGTGGGAATGGTTTAGTTCATTTGCTCTTATTCCTTTGAATCGGACAAGTATCGGTCCACTCTCCTCCTGGGTAAAAGAGAAAGCTTAATCAAATGTATTCTGAGCTTTTCCACCAGTACTCGTGAGCATTCTGGCCCTAAACTACCGTTTGTTCACTGGCTGTTACCAGGTCTCATTCTGAGGCCAACAATTTGTTATTTCAACCAGCTGATCATGCACTACCATTTATGAGCCTGGGACATAGCGTTACTGGTTACTCCTCTTTACACTCTAATTTCTTAATGGAAAGAAATACACACACACACACACACACACCACACTAGCCACCCAAAGCCTGACCGGGTTTCCTGGAAGTTTACTCCCAGATACAACTGATATTTATTCTTGAATTTTTCACCTCCTCCTTCAATAAAAAATAGCATCCACAATGCTTTATACTGCCCCTTTGCTCTTCCCGGCTTTAAAGCGGGGGGGGGGGGGGCCATTGTGCACCCAGTCTCTAGCGTGACCTTTAATTCCGCACCCTCCACTAGTATACTGGCCGGCAATACTGAGAGTTCGTCGTCCCGCCATCTGAAGGGATACCTTCCTACCCTTGATTTAACACCTTTTAAAGGATGGGAACGTGTACCCTCTCCTAAACTTGTTGGACTGCACTTGCCATCCCTACACTAGATCCTGCTGACGGAGCGTTTCAGGCTGTATGTGGAGGCCACCTGCTTCCGTCCTCGTCTATCGCATCCTGCAGCCGGATTTAAATGAACCTGCCTAGGCCACCAATCCACTTTTCATAGAGTTTAAGCAGGGTATGGATTAAACTCCCTCTCGCAACTGCTGGACCAGAGTGTTTGATTTCGCTTTGATTATTAATTTATATGGATTTGGAGCCTGACGTTTGCTATCCTTCATATGAGAAGTCTTGGCGATGGCATCCAAGTCAAACATAACATTCCGTGTTCCTATACACCTTCTACACATAGCCTGCTAGTAATTTCTGCACATAATTTAACTAATATTTTCATGCAAACCAGGTTTGTGTGCAGTGAATCGTAGCAAGCAAAGGTGGTCATATTTCCGCCACCCATGACAGGGTTCGGATTTTGGAGTGATTTTGGATTTGGCATTCAGATACGGCGACTCAACTGTCACGACATTTCACCCCTGACCTTGACGCGTCATGTTTTGAGGACGCCTCACCCTTTACATCTGCCCAGAACTTCGGGCGCCCCTTCTGGGGACACCTCCTATGGCTCATCGTTTGGGTGAACAGCTAACTCCCAACGCGTCTCTGGTATCTTCAACTTCTTTTCACAACCTTCATGGATTGCAGCCCTCCGTGTGCATACTACAGAGCGCGACACCGGGCCATCACACCACTTCAAGGAGCTACAGCACCACCTTTTCCTCCGTGAAACACCTGACAAACGTGTAATTACCGGCTCCATTGAATAAGAAGCCATTCACAAAACAATGAAAGCAAGGAGGAATAACCACATTATAAAACTTCCCCTGTAAAGAGTCATTTCCCAAAGATCTGGAGGGGGGGGAAAAAGTCTTCACTCGTCCCTGGAGGACCCACTGTGGCGGGAGGCCCCTTAGAACGGAAAACCCAGATTGGGAGCAGCCACCACCGAAGGCCCACCCGCTTCCACTATACCGCCGTAAGGTGGTGGGGCGACCCAGGCTGTGGTCCCCAGTTTGGACAGTCCCTCTGATGCGGCCCTACTTAATAGTGAAGGTTAAATCTAGCATCTTTGTTTGGGTATTTAGCTCCGTGGATTTTGAATTACCATGTGATGTCGCCTTATTATTTACCATTTTATATACCATGTGTTTCTGATTGCCCCACCCTGCGGATTGCGAATCTTCGTGAGGTACTGTTTACCCGTGTACAGTGAGAAGGAACAAGCAAACGTATGCAGCCAGGCATAATTACAGCTGGTAAAAAAAAATTCCACCAACGCTCCTTCTCAAAAACGTGTTGGTGAACTGGCCCTGTGGGATAGAAGCAAGCCCTTTCAGCTCTCTCCAATGTTTCTCTGTTCCGCTCTCATTCAGCTGGCTATGGCCTTCCCCAGGGAACACTTTCTAGAAAATATGGGCCTTACATGGTGTTAGACACCTTTGTTACCAGCCCTTCTCTCTCATAACTGAAATGAGAAGTCGATGGCAGCTGCTTGCCACATCTGGAAACGCTCACCTGTTCCCTTCAAAAATATGAAATCAAAATCAAGGGCTACACATCCAGATCGATATGGAAAATACAGAGCTGTCTCTATCTATGTATGGTCCATACCAGACGTATCTCGAACTCTTCCTTTGTTCCCACTCACTCCAAAATGCGATAATGTAAAAGGCTAAGTACTGTACGCTATAGGACCCCCGAAGATGGTGACTAGCCAGTGAAAGAGCACCCCTGGTCCTCCTCCGCCTTTACTAAAAACAAGCCCTGTCCTGGTAGTTTTGCGGCACAGTAGACGCAGCAGATTCGGTGTTTCGTTTCCCTCGCAAACCCATCTGGACAGGGACCTAGCCAAGGGGGGGAGTCTTGGCGTCCGGCCCCCCTTCTGTTAGCTAAAATGACATGGTCGCTGCTCGCTGCGCCGTCGCACCCAAGCCCCATTTAATGTGCACTTAGTCTGGACCCCCCCCTTCCCATCCTGGCTATGTCCCTGATCTGGAGAAAGAACCTGCTGTGCGCTCGCCACCTGGGCCAATCTAACCTAAAACCTCGAATCCCTCCAGTCAGCTTGGACCGTAGCTACAAGCAAAGAAAAAACTTTTCCACTCTCTGCATTTCCTACTTGTTCCCATCTCTACTTCTTCGGCCTCATCTGCACTGCAGAAATAATCCAGCTTGACCCTGCTTTCATGGCTGTGGCCTCAACCTGTGGAATGGGATTTTGTTGTGAGACACCACGAGCCCTCTGCGCGAGGGAAGGCTAAATCTCATAAGCCTACAATCCCAAAACCCACCATCTTCGCCAAGACCATTAACGTGGTGTCAACCTGCCGTATTTCTGCACCTGCAGGATCCAACACATCGTTAAACTGTTCTCCTTTTCGTTGACAAATGCCTTCCACTGCTTCTTGAAAACGCCATCTCCACCGACCATCCCACTTTCGTGCTCTACTTACCACACGACAGTCTTTTTTCATCTTCTTTAGTGCTCCATTTTTCCCCGAGTACCCGTCTTCCCGCCGATTCGACATAGGCACTTGAACAACTAGGAGTGCCCACGGATTACTTCCATTCTCTACTTTGTTTTCCATTGAAGCACTGGTGGCACATACATACAACCGCCGTCTTAGCTGCTGGGATTTGCCCAGTAGCACCGTTTAGCAACTGCAAATTGAGACATAAAACACTGCGCCATTCAGTGCCTGACCCTACTGTCTGGATAGGTCAATCCATTCACTGTTTCCTTCTTTTGATGGACTCTCACAAGGCGGATGTGGAGTAGATGGCCACCAACATGCACACGAAACACACATTTACCTATTATGATCTACTGATGTACAATTTATCAATTTAGAGGTAATGTTGAAATCAAACCAAAGTAATACATCTGGGGAAGCTGTGAAAGGTGGCCTGTGGCGATTTGCTGAACTGTTATCCATTCTCTTCCTTTTTGTGCGTCCCCTTCCCTCGCATCCACCTTCCCCTCGTTTTTTATCCTGAAACGGACTGCGTGAGACAGAGGAGCCTTCAGGTAGATGAGCTGGTGCCCCGCTGTGAAGGCCAGTATAGTGAACTAAGCAACATACCCATCACAACTAGCCCCATCGCCCTGTAGGATGTTGGAACTGGGTGGTATCTGTGGTGGTCTTTCTTATCAATTTCTGATGGCCTGGTAATCATGACTTTGGTACCGTCCCGCGCCCGCATCAAAATTCCACTTTAATATTTGAATCTCCAGGATCTCTGTTGGAGAATGAAAATCTCTCCGTTGTTTTTCAGGCTATTTATTATATTAGCAGTTGCTACTCTCCATCCCTAAGGGTAAACTCTGCAAGAGGGATCCTCTTGTACTTGTGTTGTTTTCTGCATGGCCTAGAACCCTATAGACGAGGTCTTGGCTTCAATTTCGGGCTTTCCCCCCAACCTCCAATTGCTGTTGATAGAGACACAACTTTGACCCAACTCCAGAAGTGGCTACATGGTTAATTTAGATTCTCTTTTTGCAGTATTTACATGTTCTTAACATAGTTTCGGGTGTAAAATGCGCCTGCCAGAGTGTTGTTGAACTCCTAACAGGTCTAGCCATCATGCCTAGTAGTGAGAAATGGTGGGAATTGCAGCTTAGGAACATCGGAGGGATCCGCCACTCTGCCCCCCCTGCGTAGATGAATCTCTAACCCGACTTCTGGGACTCCGGAAGAACAGCTTGCATATCTATCTGATATGCCTCTGCGGGAAGAGAGAGAATTGCAACATACAATATGTGCAGAGGCAACCAAAAGTGGATCACTGCTATTTAAAAGGCCTTCTGTTTTACAGCCATATTGTGTCTAAAAGCCCAGTCAAAATTGTGCAAATAGATTTAGTTACACGTGTTGGTTTGACTATATGCCACACAATTCGTCCTGGGGCCCCCAGTCATTTTTTGCAGCCCATGCATGCTTGGTACGAGGCAAGCTGTTGGGCAGAGGACGAATGAATCGTCAGAACAAAGCACTTGTTGGGCTGGAGGTGACCGCTAAATTGTAGCCTGAGCGATGTGTGCTTGTTCCACGGTTTCGAAGGAGGAAAGGGGCCCACCCATAGCAGTTATGGCCAAACCTCCTTAATGAACAGTCCGCTGAATCTGAACAAAAGGCTAGCTCGGGAACTTCGGCTCCAGAAGCACAACCTCGTGCATGACTTCTGTTTGCCTGTCCTTGTGCTATCAGTTAAAGAGGACGCTGATCCCTTCTTGTTATGCTAAACTTCGTACTCCCCTTCTTCCATATGTGTGCTCTCATAAAGGCACTTGTATGCACTTGCAACCAGGAGGAAAACGTTGTCGGGCTTACTTTGTCCACATCTGGTTGTTGTCCAAAATCGCAACTGTCAGGGGCGGTCTAGGAAAGTTGCAAAGGTGTGGGGCGGCGGAGTACAGTTTGCGTCATTGGAAACCGTCCTCCAGCTTCACATCATGGAGAGCAGAACATCCTTCCCTTAGTAGTTGAGATCAAACAAGCAAATTGTGAATCCAGCAAGCAGCGGAAACTGATCCTGTGGCAAACCACAGATGGAATTGGCAAAATGGACTTATCTAATCTTCTAACCTTATTGGTTCTAGCCCGTGTGTGACGTGGAAGCAGAACTGTTTTCATCCATTTTATTATAACTTACATGTCTAGTAGAAACTTCTTTCCCCATGCCGACCAACTTCCAGATTAGACGTGCAATCAGAGATCACATAGCAACAGACCATACATCAATACTTACAATTGCTCAACATGTAGCTCCCAAAGATCAGTGGGTTCAAGCTGAGGCCTGTCTCGACTTTGCATGGACCTATGTGATAGAAAGCAGTCAGTACACACAGTGTCCGACGTATTTGTTCTGGCACACAAGTTGAGTAGTATCCGTTTTTCTAACATCTGAGAGTCCTACACTCTGTTTGAACCGTGGCCAATGGATAACTCTGTGGTTTCCATGTCCTTGCTACTGTGTCCTCACGCACGAGACTGTTGTCATTTGCCATGACATTGGAAATGGTGCAATGCCACACCCCACCACGCGCGCCCACCCGCTCGTTCGGCTATATTCGGCAGCAGGCCAGCTCTCTCCGGATTTGGTCCAAACGTTTCTCTGCACTGCATAGCCCTGCTCGGCGGGAACATGCACTTCCACTCTGGGCATGGCTGTTGCCTAACTGGGCTGTGGGGGCCGCGAGAACCAGTCAACTGCCACTTGCCCCACCGGTTTACTGGGGGTGACCTCCTCCAGTGCTAATCTTCTGTCGTACTTCTTTTACAGAATAGGAGAAAGTGAGTTCGCGGAGCAGCTTGCTTCTTAAACCCTAAGGTAGACTGGAAACAATAAACAATAGCACCTTCTGTGTCCTGGTCCCAGCTT
>NC_056526.1:157995233-157999721 GCF_019175285.1 Sceloporus undulatus | reverse complement strand
ATTTGAAGGTGAGATCTTTGGCATGAAATGCATGTCCTTTTGGACAATGAAATTGTCTGGAAGGCTTGTAAGAAATTTGTTGAATATTACATTTTTGGCAGAGTGTGATTTCAACAAATATCAGGGTGGTTGAAATATCCCGTTACTAATACATCTGTCATTTTTTTAAATGTCTGATATTTTGTTTTACGAAGACATTATGCATATTTTCAGTCTGGCTTGGATGCCTGTAATGATATCATTCTCGGTTTCCTCCCTTTAATTTTTACCAAAGTATTCTTAAACTGTTTTCCATGCTATAAGTCATGGATCTCCTCACAGGTGTACACATTCTAGACATATAATACTACTGCTGCTGCTTTTTTGTTTGATCCATTTCTTTGGAATAGATTAGACCGCACCATTACTACATTCCGGTCATAGAAATCATCCCACCAGGTTTCAGTACTGCCCAGTAAGTCAATTTTGTCTTTCTGTCTTAAGAGTTGAAGTTCATCTTATTTACTTCCCATGCTCTGTGCACTAGTGTAGAGACATCTAATACCATGGGTCAAGGATGCTGTTTTCTTCATATAAAATAATATTTCTGATTAGAAAATGCTGTTTTCTCTGTGAATTCCAATTTAGTACAGAATAATTCTAGAACTGCATAAATTCTCAACAGTCCATGATTTTTCTCAACAGGGTTTCTCAACACTCAAAAGCATGTTTTTCAACCATTTTGTGAATATTTTTGGATATTATTTCCATCTGAGTATTTAAGTCTCTATATACTCTCTCTTAACAGAGATCCCATGCTCAAGTAAAAGTGGATATTTGTAACTAGCAATTTCCTCCTTGATCATAATCTGAACAAACATGCTCCTTTGAATTTAGAATATTAGATTTAACCTAAGATCATAGGTTGAGCTCCTGTGCCTTACATTAGGACAGAAGTCTTCTGTGGTGTCTTACCTCTAGATACTTCTTAAGTCTTTGCTGCTACAGAAAAGGTGTGGGGGGTGAGAGGGAGAAGCCAAACAGTGAAGTGAATAAATGTGATTTTTTTTTTAAAAAAAAAATGTACATTTAGTTTTGTTGCTGCTGCTGAAGGAAAAAACCAAATATCCCCAAAGGAATTTAAAATAAGCTGGTTTTAGGTTCATGTTAACTATAGAATAATAACAAAAAATGTCAAAAGAAAAGGATTTCAAATCTACAGATCTGAGATGCTTTTTAAAAAAAAAATAGCCAGACATTAGTTTCTAGGGTTAATCGGGGGGGGGGGACAGGGGGGAGATACAGTCACTGTCTTATACCAAGTAATTCCATTTAGGAAATTTAGTCCATTTAATCAATTTAGGAAATTTAGTCCATTTAGGAAATTTAGTCCAGTTTTTGTGTACACAAGGAGTCAGACTAGACAACATATTTTGAGAAGTGCTGTTTCTCAACTGGTGAAAGTTCCATGTCATAGCATGTCATTTCCCTCATCTATGCATCTTGAATTTAGCATTGTTTTATGACTGATCACTGGAAGGTAAATATGAGGTTAATTGGTAAATCTGATTGACATGACATGTATCTCTGAAGAAATCCCACTGTGGGAGAGAAATGGTTAACCATAGGGAATATGCATTTGTTAGCATACCCTACACCCTTCTTGCTGAATATGGGTTTTCATATTTTAATATTTGATATCTAGAGTCTGGCATGTTTTAAGAGGTCATGATGACTTTTGGAACACTAGGAAGTTTCACATGGGAAAGGCATGCTGGCCCGAAGACATATGAATGACCTAGATATTACTAAAATATTAGATAAGTGGGTTTGCAGATTACTTCATCTTTCCCCAGGCTTTCCACATATCCTCTCAGAATGGGGACTGAGCAGGTCCCATCACAAAGCAGTTAAAGACAATATCTGCTTCCCACCATGGGCTGTGAAACCTATTCATCATATTCACCCTATCAGACTATTCAGGTGTTGTCTCAAATCCTATCAATGTTTTTGTCATTCTACAGAGCCATCAGCTGTTCTGGAAGTCTTATTGTTAATTCCATGGGAAGACCATTAGGTCTTTGTTACACTGCAGGATAACACTGAACACTCCTCAAGGCTAGACATTAGATATAAATATCAGTCCCACACATGGACAATTCACTGCTACTGACCAAGGCTGTGTCTCACAGACACAGAGCTCCACTTTCTGTAGAGCGCTCAGACTCTATCTGAGCCATTCTCCGTATTCTGTGGAACTGTCTCTTCAGGACTGGTAATTGTCACCCCTTCTGACTCTCTGTTTCCTGCTATCCAACATTTCACACCTTTCTTTCTTTTAGCTTTATATGGTTCTTGAAATTGGATTGATTTTGTGTAATTTTGTGTATCTTTGCACATTTATTGAAACCAGAGTCTCTGCATTTAGTACTGCTGTACATAGGTTGAAAGATCCCCTTAAGTTATTCACCTCTTTCAGGGCTCCTTATGAAGTAATAAATTTCCCCAAAGGACCAAGGAGATTCTGACACTGTTGAGCTACAGCCCTTTTAAACTATTTAAACACATTAAATAATATTGATTTATTACACATTTGTGTCCAACTAGCTCAATGACAGTGTTGTATCTTGTATTCTAAGGGTAGCTTTTTGTTTAAACATTTAAAAATAACAATAGCTTTGATTTTTTAGAGATGCACTTCACTTTACATTTTAAAGGCGTGTATTACTACGAAAAGCTTGTATTGTCAACCATCTGTTTAATAAAGAACATACCATTATTGAATCCATTCATCTAATTTAGCATCCTGAGTCTGGCAGTGTCTGGGTAATACATGGAGGTGTTGAGAGAAAAGCCACCGTGGTACACCTGGATAATTGTGTAACTTTATATTGTATAGCATAGAAAAAACTGCTTTTGACTGCTCCTTTGTGTGATTAATTTAGCCAGGAGGCTGTACAATTGATTTCCCATGCATGAATTGTATGCAGTAAGGGTGATATTTCTAAGTCTCCACAACAAATAGTTCAGTCTTAATAACAGTGTGATGAGATACTGTTTTGGATGTATGTTAATGCTGTGCCTAAAGCAGGGGTAAGGAGCATGTCATTTCCCAGATGGATAGGACTGTACCTTCCTTCACTTCTCAGCATTGGCTGTGCTTCTTAAGACTGCTACAAATTGTAGGCCAGCTATACCCAGGGGTCTGCAGGTACCCCATCCCTGGTTCAAAATATTTATATCAGCTGTATCCACATGGGTCAACATTTCTCGATGGCCCTAGCCTTTGAAATGCAATATAAATCAGAATTGGAGGGAAGTAGTGAACAGGGGGACACCTGGAATTTAGTTTAGTAAATGAAGCAATATGGATATCATGTGAGGGTCCAAGCTTTTGTTCTGGGAGTATGAAACATGATGCATTCATTTGCTGCCTGAAAAGTTAATGATCTTCTTGTTTCCCACAGACTCTCCTTCTGTACTTACTGATAAAACAATAAAACACCCAAAGTTTCCAATGCTATCTCATCCAAAAGAAAACAGTTCTTGTGGCACTGACCCTGTACTTCTCAGCATTTGGAGAAGTGGGCAGCATGTCACAGTCTTATACCACAAAAGGCAGGGTTGTGATGTCTGCTTTCCAGGTATTGTTCATAACTTCTTCAAATTTTCTGAAGGGCACAGGGATTTATGCCATGAAACTAGAGCTGTTTTGGCCTCCAGCTCTGTTCCTCTGTAAACAACAGAGTCATGGCAAATTGAGGTATGCTTTCCACACCTTATTTATGAGAAGACTAGGAAGAGTTTGTACATCCATGTGACTGTGTGCATGTGCATTTTGATCCTTTCCCATGTGCACCCAATCAACATTTGCCCATTGGCAATTTGGAGAGGAACTGCTCATTGGAAAAGAACTGCTGTGTGGGCTACATCATAACTTGTGCACTGTGTCAACCTGAAGAGACATGTTTTTTTTTTTGGAGAGCACATGAGACATCTACATAACTGGGAAAGTAGACCTTTGAACAAAGACAAATGTTCTTCAAAACTGCTTTTTTCATCAGCTCTAGAAAGTAATCCTCCATAGAATGTCCTCTACTGAAAAAAAGTGAGTGGCTAAGATAATGGAGTCAAGTTGAAATCTTCACTCAAGCTTAATGGAAAACTGTGGGTTATCTTTCAACATTATCTGTAAACATATGAAGCTGCCTAATGCTAAGGAACACCACTGTTCCATCTAACCCAGTACAGTGGTACCCCGGGTTACGAATTTAATTCGTTCCGCCGCCGCTTTCATAACCCGAAAATCTTCGCAAGCCGAAAAACCCATAGGCGCTAATAGCGAAAGCCGCGATTTCGTGCGAAAAAGCGCCGAAAAGCACCAAAATTTTTTTCGTAACCCGAAATAACCTTCATAACCCGGAACAGTTTTTTTCAATGGATTTTTTTCGTAACCCGGAAATTTCGTAAGGCGGCGCATTCGTATCCCGGGGTACCACTGTATAGCTT
>NC_056526.1:157992584-157995133 GCF_019175285.1 Sceloporus undulatus | reverse complement strand
GATTATTTCTGCAGAACAGATGTAGCCAACATTAATTAAAAACACAACATCACTTCAAACACACATCAGTTTAAAAGAACAAACAAGACACGTGTGTATTTTAAAAATCCACATTTAAAATTCATTGTTTATAATTCGCATTTAAAAATCATCTGTAGAGCCGGCTGAAAGAGATTGGTCTTTAATACTGTTTTAAATTCAAACAGCATATTCAACTGTCGAATCTCTTCCGGCAGGTCCTTGCACAATCTGGGATGGCTGAAGAAAAAGTCCTCATTGCTGTTGTTATTTGCCATCAAGTCAGTCTTGATTAATGGTGAATGAAAGACCTTCAAGGTCCTTAGTCATCAACTGCCCTGCTCACATCCTGCAAAACCAGATCCATAGCTTCTCCTTGGTTGAAGCAATCCGTCTGTAGTATGGTCTCCCTTGTTTTCTCTGGTCTTCCACATTGCCAAGCATTATCATCTTTTCTAATGAGTTGCATCATCACATGGTACATCCAAAGTATGATAGTCTTCATTTAGTCATCTTTGCTTCTAATGAGAATTCAGGTTTGATTTGCTGTAGGAGCCATTCATTTGTCTTTTTAGTAGTCCATGCTAACCATAGAACTCTTCCCCAGCACCACATTTCAATGTGTTAATTTTCTTCCTGTCAGCTTTCTTCACTGTCCAGCTTTTGCCAACATACATAGAAACTGGAAATGCTATAGCCCAGATGATTCTGACTTTGATATATAATGATGGGCTGGCATCCTGTAATGGAATCATGAATTCATAGCCTAGAGTTACAGATCTGTAACTGTTTTTTATTGAGATGTACTACATATCCATGAATGTGGCACCATTGCCACAACTGAAAATTTTCCCTGAATCCCACTTTATACTCCTGGGAGCTACCTTACATGATGGATGTTTATTCTGCTGGAGATCAAGGCACCACAGGACTACATTTTCAGTCCCTTACTGCCAGTTAGCAAAGCTGTAACAATCTGAAGCAAGACTCCTGTCACAATTCCTCATTGCATCACAGATCACAGCTGAGAAGAGGATATAAATGATATCCTGCTGTGCCCTAATTGCCATCAGAACAGACTTCCATGGCTTGGAGCATCTGCTAGCTGCTAAAGCATGGGGGGGGGCGGTCAGACAAGGAGACAATGCGTACTTGCCAGTACTTACTATGTAACTTTATATTTTTAAATCATACCCCAATACTATTTTCCTCTCTGCCTTTGACTATTAAACTCATTGCTGTGGTATAAAAGGGGAAGCCTATCTCTCCTGCTGCATGTGGGGTCCATCCAGCAACATTTCAGAATTAGACAGAAAAGAAAATGCCAGTTCTTCTGACCTTCTGCCCTGTTGTAATCGCTCTGCTTTTGGATCGCAACACAAGCAGAGGTGAAAGGGAACATGGGGAAATGCAAGAAAGAACCACTTTTGACAAGCATGACAAAGCGTCCTTTGAACACAGGAAATCTCGTGGTACCAGTGCCAACCTGAATAACTTTCCTGAAAGAAAAGAAAATAACAACAACAAATCAAAACCAAAAAGAAGAGCCAGAAGTTGGAAATTGGTCAAGTAAGAGAGAACAAAATGGATAGTTGCCACCAAATTAAACCATTCACAGGCAACATCTGATTTTTGAATTAGTATTTAGTAATATGGTATGGTATATTTTCTTTTTGGCATCTGATTTCTAAACAAGTTCTAATTTGACTCTACAGAAATATATATGACTAAAGCTGAAGATTAGCTCACCCATTTAAAAGATTAAGGATCTTTTCTCTGTTCCAAAAATTTCTCTTGTGTAGTACTCTGAGTGAAATACTTCATGGCCCCACCACTTTTGCATACTATTTTTCTTGAGATCTGGAGAGGTTATTCTTCTAACACTGCATTGTCCTTGCTGACACAACCACTACCATTTCTACCTCTTACACCTTTAGTCCACACTTTCCTTTAAAAAAAATAGAAGATGCCCTTGCTTGCTAAATATGTTGATGTCATCATGCAAAAGTTGTTGTTGTTGTTGTTGTTGTTGTGTGCCTTCAAGCCATTTCCAATTTATGCTGACCCTAAGGTGAACTATCACAGCTTTTTCTTGGTGAGATTTGTTTGTTTTCTTCTAAGGCTGAGGCAATGTGACTTGCCCAAGGTCAGCTAGTGAGTTTCCATGCCTCAGCAGGAGTTTCAACTCTTTCCTCTAGAGTCATAGTCCAGTGTCATAGCTCTACACCCCACCAAGAGAACAACATAAAAATGGACATCTGATAAACTATTTCAAAAAAAATTAGAAGCATCTTCTGAAAATCCTGTAAAGAACAAAATGCTATTTTTAAGCCCCGGAGGTTGTTCCAAAAACAAACACTTGAATTTTAGGCAACAATTTAACAAACCAATGGCCTGTTACAGACAGCCAAAATAAAGCTGCTTCGAGTCACAGTGGAGGTATGGTGTTTCAATGATGCATGTGTCCTAAGAGCCCAGAAGTCGCACCAAAGCCATGATCCAGCCCTAAGGACTGGAGCATGGCTTTGGTG
>NC_056526.1:157987949-157992484 GCF_019175285.1 Sceloporus undulatus | reverse complement strand
AAGCAGGGATCACTAGCATTGAGGCGATGCTATTAAGGATGCAGCTGTGCTGGGCAGGACACATTTCTAGGATGAAGGACCATCACCTCCCCAAAATAGTATTCTATGGTGAACTCGCCATGGGTCAGCGTAAGAGGGGTGCTCCAAAGAAGAGATACAAGGACTCTCTGAAACAACATCTCAGGCTCGGCTAAATTGATCACCAACAACGGTCCACCCTGGCCTTGCATCGGAAGGCATGGAGATGCACTATCCATGATGTTGCAGCCTTTTTTGAAAGCTCACGCCAAACGAGTCTTGAAGAGAAATGACAACGCAGAAAGAACTACAATCTGGAAACATCACCCAAGGAGACTTTCTGCTGTGTTTTCTGCAACCGGACTTCTTTATCTCGGATTGGCCTTTTTAGTCATCAACGCGCTTGTAGAAAGTGCAGGATGAGTCCTTCCTTCATTCGTGAAGTAAAGCTGGAGAGATTATTAGGATTAAAACAAATGTGAAACATGTTGGCAAACATCAGAAAATGGAAAATTTTATGTATGTATAACCTCAGTGTTATAGTACTGGCCAACAATGCCCATGCACCTATGACATAAGTCACTGTGCTTGCTGGGTTTAAAGAAAAACCCATCATGTGAAACATTACCAATTGTATGTTGACAAAATGGTATTTCCCCATATCAGATGTACTAGATTAGGATTCCTCACAATAACTGAGTAATAACTGTATCTTTATTGTAGAATAACATAATCATCTTTACAGACCTTTGTCATTTATCTTCTTTACACCATTTCACACTTGATAAGTTTATGGGGCTTTAATTTTAATCTGAACCTATTAAAAGAAAAGAAATGAGTAATCCTTTGGACAGTTAATAAATGATTTGCTCATAATATGAAGTGATTTATCAAACTTGGAACATTGCTTCTATCACCACTTTAATCTTCTAAATAATGAAATCATTCTCCTATTTTTGGAAAATTGTATGTTAAAAATATTACACATACCAGACATCAAATGACACAGAAGATGACAAAAACGTGAGCTAATATAATCTTGGCAGCTATTAACATAACTGGTATAACATGTGCAATTTAAAAAAGGCTCACAGAAGCCATGATTTTCTCTGACTCTTTTTTACCCCTGTTGGTAGCAGGGTCCAGGGGGCTATTTATTCCCAATGCCTTTTGGTTGGCAAAATGAAGAACACTGGTACAACACCATCACAGCAAAACTCTGGGACAGAAATAAAGGCCCTCAGAAGAATGAATAAAGGATCTTCCAAATTAATGATAAATTACCTACTACAAGGTAAAGCAAATGAAGAGACAGACATTATCGTTTGCAGAGTTGGTGTGTGTGTGTCCTGTACCACCAATAAACTGCAGGTTTAAAATTACCTCAGGGTATCACTGTCATCATAAATATTATGATGTGACCCAGCAGAGGCCATAGCTTACACCTCTGTACAACCCAGTCTTCCTTTTGTGAAATTCACTGGGCCTACCTCCTAGTGTGATCATTGCCAACTTGATCTATGCATTTTCAAGGAATAAAAAGGCTTATAAACTACATGGAAGAAAAATTGAGTTGGCACTGGAAGATGTATGAAAGCTGACATAACCACAGGTCAGTGATACTGTACATACTTCATATGCTGAGATTTCAGTTCCAGATTCAGTTCCAGGCATCTCCAGTATAAAAGGTGAAGTAGAAGCTAATGAGAAAGATTTTGGCATGAGACAATGGATTGCTACTTCCAGCCAGAACAGACAGTGCAGTGGACAATGGCACCACCCATCTAATCTAGTATATTTGAAGGCAAGGTCCAGACAATTTCCCTCACATCTTAATGATGCATGGACTGCAGAGCATCATGGGCAACCCCGAGTTGCACCCCCCTGTCAACAACCCTTTGCAAACTTGCCTAACAATACAGACCTACAGATGTAGCAATGTGAGTGTATGAACATAATTCATGTAACAGAGGAATCTGATTGGTTCAACTGATGAAAAGAAGCTATATGTACATACTTCATGCTGTGCATTGGAGCCTTTCTTATAATTACCAAGTACATTGTCAGGGTACAATATGGTCAGGTAAACACATCAGCAGTGAGAAGAGGGAAATAGCTACAAGGATCCTCTCCCGGATGGGAAATCTCCTAGCAGGTCTGGTCCTATTATATTGGCAGATTGGGCAACACCAATTCCCAATATTCCTCCCATCCATCAGAGGAACACAAATGATAATTAGACTTTGCAAGGGAGAAGGCTGGGTAGCAAACTATATAATAATAACAACAACTAAATATTAGTTTGTTCCACTTCTGGTGACCTCTTCTATTCAAATATGGTGCTTCCACCACCCAAGTAGGTATCAGCTGCCACAGCTTGTACCTCTATTAAAATAATACTCACAAGTCATATGAGACAAAAACTGAGAAGGATGTACTTAACAAATGTGTTAAAGAGTCATTGGAAACCAAAGCTGACCTGGGACAAAACTAACAAAATAAATTTAATCAGGGAGGAATGTAAGGTACTTCACTTATGAGGAAAAAATGAAATGCCTAGACATAGAATGGGGGACACACGGCTTGACAACAGTACTTGTGAAAGGGATCTAGGAGTTCCAGTAGACAACAAGTTGAACATGAGTCAACAGTGTGATGTGCCAAAGCATCAATAGAAGTATAGTGTCTAGATCAAGGAAAGTAATAGTGCCACTATTCTGCTTTGGTCAGGCCTCACCTGGAATACTGTGTCCAGTTCTGGACACCACAATTCAAATAGGATGTTGAGAACCCAGAGCGTGTCCAGAGGAGGGCAATTTAAATGATGAAAGGTCTGGAAGCCATGCCCTGTGAAGAGAGACTTAGGTAGCTGGGTATGTTTAGCCTGGAGAAGAGAAGATTAAGATATGATATGATAACCCTGCTTAAATATTTGAAGGAGTGTCATATGGAGGATAGAGCAAGCTTGTTTTCTGCTGCTCCAGAGAATAATACTTGGAGCAATGAATTCAAAGTACAGGAAAAGGGATTCTACCTCAACATTAGAAAGAACTTTCTGACAGCAAGAGCTGTTCAACAGGAACACACTCCCTCTGTAGAACAGTGGAATGCAATCCTTTCTTGGCTGAAATTATAGATTATCTACGTAGTTAATTGTATCTTGGTGTGATTCCCACCTCCCCTGCATCCTTCTTTACTAGGAAGCTGCAGGTGACAGGTCTGTCGCACTATTGGTTGGAATACAGCAAACTGATGTTTCCATCGGTCCCTCCAGCAATCTGTAGTGCAACAGTCAGAAACAGGATCTGTGTCACAATTCTTCCTTGCACCAGAGATTCCTCTTGGAGATGGGTAGGAATGTCGGTCTACTGCAGCCCAATTAACAGGAGAATAGGCCCTCATTGCTCACAGTGGCTGCTACCCAGTAAGTCAGATTTGGAGGACTTTTATGATCTCTGTTGAATATATGTTGTTGTTGTTGTGCACCTTCAAGTCATTTCTGACTATGGCAACCCTAAAGCAAACCTATAATGGTTTTTTTTTTTGGGGGGGGGTTGGCAAGACTTTTTCAGAGGAGGTTTGCCATGGCCTTCCCCTGAGACTGAGACCATGTGATTTGCCCAAGGTCACCCAGTGGGTTTAATGGTTGATCTGGGAATCAAATCCTGGTCAGCAGAGTCATAGTCCAACACTCAAACCACTACACCATGCTGGCATAGGGATACATGCAGGTCATGAATAGAAATTAGTTATGAATGCATACCTCTAGATTACTCAGTCATAACTGCAATTGCAAATTCCAGGCATTGTTATTATTTATTATCCTAAATTGATTTTATTATATGCCACATAGATCTTTGGATATAGGGTAGGATATAAATATTTAAATATGTAAATAATTAAATAAAGGACTTTCATTCTGCCCTGATAAAATCTAGAATGGATAAATGGCTCCAAAGCTTTTGGCTTTTTATAAAATATGCAAATACTATGGATAGTAATCATTTTGAATAGCATTTGTTGTCAGCTACTTTGAACATAATGTTTACAGAAAAGCATCATGCAAATAAAGTAACTGGCTGGCTGGCTGGCTAAATGATGCCAATACTACTCACAAATTTAAAATTATACATTAGGTATCTCCTCATTGGACTCAATATTGGCTTCTTATATGAATTTTAAAGAGCACAAAATACAACTATTGCTCTTTTATAGCTACTGCTTAATGGCCATGATTACCATCTGTGTTTACTGGCTTGAGTTTTTACAGGACTAACATGTTGGTTCATTTTGGCATAGATGAGCAAAGAGATAAAAAAAATCAAGAGAGATTGCCACTTTTGAAAAAGCAGAGCAAAGCTGGAAAAGTTAGTTTGTGGAAGAAAAAAATATGCAATTACATGCCGAAACCACCTGTAGTTGAACAGGTGTCAGATGATGCTCTGATTCTCAGAAAACTGCTCAGTTATGGATGACTTCAGCAGGCCATTATAACCATTTTTCTTAAAACTAACTTT
>NC_056526.1:157966080-157987849 GCF_019175285.1 Sceloporus undulatus | reverse complement strand
GGGCAGTCTTGGGCCGCTGCCGGTTGCAGCGCGGAGGAGCCGCAGCAGCCAAACCGTGCGACTCCTCCGCGCTGCAAAAAAGGAGTGCAGAAATCGCACTCCTTCCGGCAACCCGGAAGAGCCACCACAAGTGCCAAAGTGCGCACTCGCGACGGCTCTTCTGGGTTTAGACGACCAGACGCTGCGCGTCCGTTACATCAAGAAGGCCGCACCCGTCTGTATAGGGCACCGCCACCTTGCCGTATGGAATACGCGCGAGGGGCAAGGCGCGTCCGGAAGTGCCGCCCCTCACGCATATTCCTGGTGCAACAACGGCGCCGCTTAGACCCATCTGTAAGGCGCCATAGAGTCCTTTGTTCTGCTCTCTACATTTCTCTTGCAGTTGTCTAAGGGCAAATACCATATCTGTAGTGCTCCTATTAGCTCTAAAGCCGCATTGGCTTTCAGGAAGAAGTTCTTGTGCAATAGCAGAAACTAATCTGTTCAGGAGTATCCTTGCAAGGATTTTTCCAGCAATGGAGAGCAGAGTTATACCTCGATAGTTTTAGCAATCAGATTTTGCTCCTTTTTTCTTATACAGGGTGACGATGACTGCATCTCAGAGATCTGATGACAGTTCACCTTTTCCCCAGCAACTCACAAGGAGCTCGTGGAGTACATGACCTCTGTGTTTCCAAGCTTCAGGTGGAATTCCATCAATCCCGGCTGCCTTGCCATTTTTCATCTGTTGTATGGCCTTAAGGGTCTCTTCCAAAGTGGGAGCTATGTCCAATTCATTTTCATCGGCTGTTGTGTCGTATGTTGAATAGCTGAGTCTTGGACTACTCCATTGGCACTAAAGAGGCTTTGGAAATGTTCAGCCTATCGGTTCAGAATGGAAGCTTTATCTGTGATTAGTGTTTGACCATCTGTACTGTATAGGGAGCTTTGGACCTGATATATAGGTCCAAACACTGCTTTAAGAGCTTCATAAGATCCTCTGGAATCACCCAGATCTGCACAACATTGTGTCTTTTCTGCTAAGTTGATCCACCACTTGTTCTGAATGTCTCGGAGTTTTTGTTGGAGTTGACTACATGCGAGGCGAAAGGCTGCTTTTCTTACATAGCAGGATGGCTGGGCGAGGTGTGCCTGGTGAGCAGTTCTCTTCTTTGCCAACAGCTCCTGGATCTCTTGGTTGTTTTCATCAAACCAGTCTTGGTTTTTCTTGAGGGAGAATCCTAAGGATTCTTCTACAGACTGCAGAATGCTGTTTTTGATATGTTGCCAAAGTGCTGAAGGAGAAGAGTCTACAGGATGGTCTTCAAGTTTTGTTTGCAAATTTGCCTGGAAGTTGTCTCTCATGGCAGCTTGTTGAAGATTGTTGACTTGGAGTCTCCTCTTTAGGATGCCACCCCTCTTAGGTTTAAACTGAAAATGAAGATTTAGTTTACATCTTACGAGGCGATGATCTGTTTGACATTCTGCACTGGGCATCACTCGGGTATGATGGACATCGCAAATATTTCTCTGGCGCACTAGGATATAGTCAATGAGGTGCCAGTGTTTGGCTCAGGGATGCATCCAGGTTGACATCAAGCTATCTTTCTGCTGAAAAATTGTGTTTGTAATAGTCAGCTGATGTTCTGAACAAAACTCTAGCAGGAGGCATCCGTTATCATTACAGTTTCCAACACCATGCTTGCCTAAAACACCTTTCCAGGCTTCGAAGTTCTTTCCTACTCTGGCATTGAAGTCACCAAGGATAATGATTTTGACTTCTGTAAGGACTTTTTGTATAAGGTGGCGTAGGTCTGAGTAGAATTTGTCTTTCTCCACAGGGTCGGCTTGCATAGTTGGGGAAGAGAACAACAAGTGGGAGGTGTAAGGAGATAATGCGATCAGAGTGACCTGTTAGCAAGGTTTTGAGTTTGAAGGCAACTGAGTTTTTGATCATAAAGCCTACACCTGAAAGATGTTTTTCAGTTTTTGGTTTGCCCAACCAGTAGAGTGTGTAGCCGGCACCATGTTCTTTAAGGCTGCCTTCCTCATGGAGATGTACTTCACTAAGAGCAGCGACGTCAATGTTAAGTCGTGACAGTTCATGGGCTATTGGAGCAGAATGATGCTCAGGACGTCCACTATCTACTGAATCTTGCATAGTTCTGATGTTCCAGCATGCAAACATTAGTTTATTTGCACCTTTGGAGGCTGGTGTGTGCCTTTGTTTCTTTGTCTTTGTTTGACTACATCAGAAGATGCCTGTTGGCCGTGGCTAGCCAACCAGGTAGATGGGGAAGAGCTTTTGTTAGGCCACCTTTTCTAGGCCCCTCTCCATATGGAGCAAGCAGTGCTCTCCTTAAAAAAGGCTGCTTGGTCATTCAGGATGCTGCTGAACAAGACTGTCATCCCCCGGGTCAGTCTCAAGGGACCAAAGTCCTGAACCGCCTGAATGCAGGGTTGGGTCTGCGGCTTCCAGTGCATCTTTACACCTGCCATTTCGTCCCTCACCTATCGTTAAAGGGCTTTTTCGGAAGTTGAATGTATCCTTCGAGTCTGTGCAATAGATTTTTCTGGTGGAGCGCAGCATGCACAGAACTGGCCTCACCCTTCAAACCAGAGGTTCATCTGCTGAGGCCTTGACAAGCATGGACAGTGGCAGCGAGGTCCTCTGGTCATAGGTTTGATTAGAGTTTCCTTCTCTTAGATGGTTGACCCTACAGGGTTAGACGAGTACCATCTGCCCAGGTTTGGGATTAAAGTTTTCCTTCTCCTAGGATGGTTGCCATAAGGCTAGAGAGCCGATCCTGCCCTTTGGCGCTCTTGGTCAGACCCTTCGGTTGTGACCTGTCTGGCATGGGAGGCCCTACTGGTGGCTATTATACCACCGCCAACATAGCTCACAAGTTCATTAGGGCACGCAAGCTTCTGCCCCACGACAAAGGGGTGTCAATGGAGAGGATCCTAATAATAATAATAATAATAATAATAATAATATCCTAATAATAATAATATTTTAATTATATTACACCTTTTCCCAAGGGAATCAAGGCAGATTACAACAGTTATAACAATAAAACATTGTAAAAATGAAATTCCAATTAAAAGAAATAACCCCATATCCTAACCTGACCCAAAACCATAAAAACATTAATAAAAAAAATCATAAAAAGAGATTAAACAATAAGATAAGTTAAAAGAACATTCTTGTTAGGAAATTACTAAAATCATGGGTAGAATTTGGAGGAAGAGAAGTATCTTTTTCTAAGGAGGGGGTAGGGAGAGGCAATGATATCAGTGATGTCAGTAATGTCAGTAATATCAGTAACGTCAATAGGGGGAGGCTGGTCTAAAAAGGCTTATCTGAAAAGGCCTGCCAGAAGAGATCCGTCTTAACAGCCTTTTTAAAGGCTTCAAGGGTGGTAATATGACGAATTTCGGCCGGCATGTTGTTCCAGAGCCTAGGAGCGGCAGATAAAAAAAGGTCCTCTGGGTCACTGCGAACAATGTGGTCTTCTTGGATTGCAGCAGGTTCTTCCCAGAGGACCTAAGTGTGCGGGGTGATTATGTGGAAGAAGATGCTCCCACAAGTAGTCTGGACCCAAGCCATGTAGGGCTTTAAAGGTTATAACCAACACCTTGTACCTTGCCCAGAAACTAATAGGCAGCCAATGAAGAGATTTTAGTCCAGGTGTAATGTGGTCAACTCTAGATGTACCCACGACTAACCTGGTTGCCATGTTTTGTACCAGCTGAAGTTTCTGAACTTGCCACAAGGGTAGCCTCATGTAGAGCGCGTTGCAGAAGTAAAGTCAAGAGGTTACCAATGCATGTACAACTGTTTCTAGGTCACCCATCTCCAGGAAGGGCCACAGCTGGCATACTAGCCAAAGCTGATAACAGGCACTCCTAACCATCGTATTTATCTGAGCTGTCAACTGAAGGGACGAGTCAAGGAGTACCCCCAAGCTGCAGACACAGTCTTTCAGGGTAAGTGTAACCCCATCCATCACTGATGAACATATCTCCATTCCCGGGTTAGGGGTCCCTATAGCAAGTACTTCCATCTTATCTGGATTCAGCTTGAGTTGGTTTTCCCTCATCCAGTCCATTCAGTCATTTGGAGGAGAGATGTCATCCTTAGTCACTGCTTCAGTCTGAGACATAGAGAAATATATTTGGGTGTCATCAGCGTACTGATAACACCCCGCCGGATGTCTCCAGATGATCTTGCCCAACAGCTTCATGTAAATGTTAAACAGTATGGGAGACAAGATGGTGCCCTGGGGGACACCAGATTTTTGCTCTCTTTTAGAAGAGCAACTGTCTCCCAGCATCACCATCTGGAATCTGCCTGAGAGATAGGAACAGAACCACTGCAAAGCAGTGCCTCCGATTCCCAGCTCTCCCAGGCTTTTCAGAAGGATACCATGGTCAATGGTATTGAAGGCTGCTGACATGTCCAAGAGCACCAGTAGGGTCACACTTCCCTTGTCAGTGCCCAGATGGAAATCATCGTCTAAGGCAACCTTGGCATTCTCAACTCCGTATCCTGTCCTAAACCAAGTTTGAAATGGATCTAGAAAATCAGTTTCTTACAAGTTCACTTGGAATTGAGTGGCAACCATCCTCTCAATCACCTTGCTTAAAAATGGTAAAAGTGAGACTGGCCTGTAGTTGTTTTTGTCCAGATGGTCAAGGGAAGGCTTTTTAAAGAGTGGTTTAACCAATGTCCTTTTAAGGCATGATGGAAGATGGCCTTCCCTGAAAGATGCGTGTCCTTCAAAGGCCAAGTTTCCTGTTTCTGCATTAGTCGAGTGTGCCAATGCCCACATACCCTCTTAAGGGAAAGAAAAAGACATTTGAAGAATATCTCCTTTTTCCTCTGCAGCGAATTGCTTGCTATATTTTGACTTTGGGGTGAAACATATGGGCAAAATAAAGCTGCTTCCAGCTGCTTCAAAGGCAGGGTGTTTAGATGATGCACAAGGAAAAAGCGAATGGAAAGAGAAATGAAGTTGTGCTTTGGTATTAAGAAATGGTATAAAAAGAAGCTGGGATACCATGACTCAAGGCAAAAAATGTGCATCTTCGCACTGGCGTATCAACAGCCTGGCATGAGTGCAAGACTATGGCAAAGCAAAAAGGTGATCACCAATAATGTAATGGATGTAATTACAACATATACAAACCAGATAGTTCAACAAGAGAGTATGCGGTGAAGGGCCATGTATGGGTGGCCTCTATTATTGTGCTTTGCCACTGGACACATTTATGCACTGATGCACCAATGTACGATACAGGTGGTGCATTGCATGTGCAACTATGTGGCCAATCATATGGGTGGGCATCCAATGAAATGGCATCTGGGCAGGAAGAGGGAGGTAATTGGAGGTTGCTGCTGGTGTGTTTGTGCGATGGTGCACAGGCAGCAAATAATAATAATAATAATAATAATAATCCCGAGGCATGGCTTCATACCCCACAGTGTTCACAGCCCATAGGTATTCAGCCCACCTTGAGACTGGGCTGTGTGGACACCAGGGTTTTGAGTCACTTTCGGAAAGTGCAGGATCAAGCCACTTTTTGCTGACCATCGGCTCTGACCCATTGTTCCTCTTGTCTTTATTTCCTTTCAAAGCTTGAGTTTTTAGCTATACATTTCTCTTCTCATATGTATTGCTTTACAGTTCTTTATCCCCTTACCACAGAGGGAAAAAGAAAAAAGAAAATCTCCTAGCCATACACCTAAGCTGCATCCTCAAGGTCAGCATCAGGTTTTCAAAAGTCTGGAACAAGGTGTTTTCATTTTGCGACACCACCCAGTCCTTCTGAGTCTCCTCTGTGACCATGCTCCTCTTCTTCTGTAAGATTTTCAGTGATAAGTAGTGGCAATGAGCAATCCTTTTCCATCTCCTGTTTTTGGAAACACACCATACAGACATGGTGGCATCCAATGTATACAGTGACCCTTGTTATATGCTGGGGTTTGGTTCCAAGATCGCCTGTGTATAACAAAATCCCTGGATGCTCAAGTCCCATTAAATATAATGACATAGCAAAATCGTGTTCCTTATAAAAATGGAATATCAAAGTTTGATATTTGAAATTTATACTTTTTTGGAACATTTTCATAACCTGGATGCTTGAATCCATGTATAAAAAATCTGTGTATAAGAAGGACCAACTGTACTTCATTTAAAAAAAGAAAATTGGCCGAAACCCAAATGTTGCTTCTTTGTTGATTTGTTTGAAAAGGAGAGGATGGCATCAACCAGCAGTAGTTCAAGTTTGTGTGAATATGTATATGTGCCTTCAGGTTGCCTGTCTACTTATGGCAACCCCATAAATATCATACTGAACATGGCATTTCCCCCATCATGGCAGGTGCTGATACTGGGTATTTCAGACAAAAACGATGGTCCAAACTGACTCCTTTCAATTCTCAAAAAAACATTTTGCTGATGCTCAGAACATCATCTCTATGCACATAGGACTCAACTTGTTTCTTAACAGAATGTGACAAATATTTTCCTCTGCCTTTGCATGAAAAAGGCCCATATGCTCAGTTAATGGAACAGTAATGTTCTTACCCTGCCCTGTAATTAAGAAACTAAAAAGAAGTGCTGCTTAAAAGAGTTTCCTGCTGTGAGGAATTTGACAGATAGTTGGTTGTTTTCACACAACTGTAAAATGTTATTATAGCAGCTGCAAAAATCTCCAGCCACAGAAGTGAAATATTCTGAATAGTCTTTGCAGACTATGTTCAGAGATGCTCCATGCTTTTTTCCTGTTTTTTGTCAGACTGAAAAAAGATGCTTGAATCTCTTTCTCAATCACCTCAAAATCTATCTTGAATAAACAGCTTTGCTGCTTATTCAACACCCAATGAGGGTTGCCTAATTAAATCACAAGCCCCCACATTCCCTGAAGTAGGAAGCTTTTGGCCTTTGCAAATAAATCTCCAGCCCATGATTTAATTCTAATCTCTCTTCCCCAGTGGCTCACTTTTCATGGTTGTTTAAATATTGCCCTTCAGTGTGATTCCCCATCACCACACACCACTGAGTGTCATATATGTATCCCTTGCTACTTCTGTAAATCATAAATAGCTTTAGCCAGGACACCACTTTAATCTGACACATTCCTTGCCAACAACCACTTATCTAAGGATACTCCCTTCACAAATCTTTATATATTCATCTTTTGGCTCTTATCTAAAGTAAGCTGTTGCTAGTGTTTAATAGAATAGTAATAGCTTACTAGATCTCAGTCTTGAAATCAGTTGCCAAGATTGGTCCTCAAGACAATCTGATGTTGCATATTCAAAACGTGCTTCAAGAAGTGGCATACAAGCAATTTAGAACAAAGTATTTTAGTTATTTTATTACCTGTATTTATTGCCTTCTGGGCAACACCCCAAGAGATTCAAAACCATACAATATAGTTTGGTTGAAACAAAAGTCAAATTTGCTTAGAGCTTTATTTAGTCATTTTTTCTTTATTGCACAGTGTTGTTTTTTAAGGGTATTGCAGCAGGTCAAATATGAAACATATTTCTGGGTCCCAAAGAAACCGATAATCACCATCTCTACAATCCATTACTGCACAAGTTGTAACTGAATTTTATATTGGTGTTATAAACTGCTCTAGTTATTTTTCTAGAAGAAAACAGATACATAAATATCAGGAAAAACCATTTGTGCACCAGGATTATGCCACACAACTGGAATGGTTAGGCACACTTTACTGCCTCTTGTGCTGAGCATCATGAGTCTTACTTTGTAAATAACCACATATGGGAAACAACCAAAATCTTAACCAAATAATGCATAGTTGTGGCTAACAGCTTAATCTTATGTGTATTCAGTGGGGTCTTGAAATGGTTTATACATACAAACCAAAGCAGTGGAGGCTCATGGCAACCACATTAAGATTAAGATTCATAAAACTGAAGATATAGTATCTGGGGTTCTGCCCATGTTTTAAGGTCATAATTAAAAATCCTTTTAAGAAGGAATGGGAATTATTTAGTTCCTCCAGTTGTTCAGCATTCTTCATTGACTCTGCTGTGTAGAGCTGGGAGATCTGCAAGCAAAGAATATAATATAGGGGAAGCATGATTCTCATCCCTGCGCTGAGGTTTGGACTAAACCCAAGAGTGGATTCACCATCTAATTGACATGAAAGCAACCATCTGCCAATAATCAAAAGAATAAAATAATAAAAACAAAGGCAATAGAGCTGATCAATTCCAGCATTCGAAAACAAATCAAATTAAAGCAGAAGTGAGCATCTTGTGGACTTCCAGATGCTGCTGGAGTAGTTCCACCATCCATCATTTCTACTCTGCCCAAGATTGATGGGAGTTGCAGTTCAACCACTTTTGGAGGGACTTATAGTAGAGATAGAGAATATTTGGCTCTGAAGATGATCTGGGTTTGATATTCTATTGGGGAATAAATGGTGTGTATGTGCAGATTAAAGGAGTGTAGTTTATAAAGCATTGTCTTTCTGAGTAAAGCTTCTGAGCCAATAAATTAATCTCTGACCCTAAAACAATGTTTTCAAAACCTTTGTGATTTGCATTTATCAGCTAATTAAATGGCTTGATTAAAAAAAGTGAAATATGCATTCTGGATTCTTTTTGGGTGCTAAATTCTGCATTAATCATGGGCATTTTTAACTTGCTGTTGTTGAAACATGAATGTGAGAATACAGCATGAGGACTGAATACTTACTCCAAATGATCTAAAACATACTGACTTAAAGTAGGAGAAAACTTTAAGGAATAGTGAATGACATTGATGATCAGTGATATCTTATATAACATTGGTGGATGAACAAGTATGTGAGCTTCTGGTGATTAGGTCCAGCACTAATGTTGCTTGTGAGAATCTGTGAGATAAATCTGGCATCTGCATTTATATAGAAGTTTACACTATTTGCATAAATATACAGATTCCTGTGCAGAAAACCCATGTGTTTTTTAATGGCTCTCAAAACAATCTTTTTGTGCAGGAATCAGTCTATTTTGCAAAAAAATACACATTTTCTGTCCACAAAACAAGAATTTCTATGTGAGAAAATTACACAAATAGATTTTTTTTAAAAGAAAGGCCTGAAGAAACTTGCAGCATGTCTCCTTTTGCTTAGCAAATTTTTTAAGTGTTTAGAGACCCTCTTTTCCACTGATGACATGAATAGCAATACAATAATTGTATTGTATTGTAGTAATACGTATGTGCACTACTATTGCTAATGCAGAAAATGTATTGCTACAGACATCTAATAAGTGGTCATCCAATCTGAAGGAGAATCCACCATCTTCCAGAATCTCTGTTCCATAGTCTAACAGACCATCTTTCTCTAAAGATGCCAGCCACAGAAGCTGGCGAAACATCAGGAATAAACTCTTCTAGAATATGGCCACATAGCCCAAAAAACCCACAAAAAAAAACTATAGATCATATTTTGATTGTGGTTAAACAACCGAGGCTATTTAAGTCATAGGTTTTAGTTTCTGAAACTGAAAGAGTGACTATGGACATGCTTGAAGTAGCTTTGCTTATTGTATGATCCCATACATCTTAGAGGAACAAATAGAGGAAACTGATGTTCTGATGTTTTTGATTAATGCTCCCACAATCTTTTTATGGACCATGTTGGCTAGAGCTTCTTGGATCCTCTGTAAAGCCAAGCATTCTCTGTCCCAACTACACAGGTTTCTAGTTAGTCTTCAAAGCAACTTTAATACTTGTAGTGCTTAGTGGCAAGGATGGAAAAATGGCTGGCTTTTGTTCAATCAGAATTAATCAGCCACAGTCACATACCTCTAAATTATCATCCTCCCTCCAGTGTGCTTCAGGCAGAAGAAGTGTGATCATGCTTGTCCTCAATCTCCTTCTTAAAGTGAGATCCTTCTTCTCAACCTCCTTCTTAAAGGAACAGTGGTTTCCTATGGAAGAGACCAGCATCAGAGAGGAAACATACAGGAGAATCATTTTTAAAAAAATATGACAATGTGTATCACAGGCTTGCATTTTGCATGTTGTTGATGTGTTGTTCTGTGGAGGATATCTATGCAGGCAGGGCCCATCTCCTTCTGGCCATGCAGCACTAAGAACAAAGTATTCCCAAGTTCAGGAGATCAAATTTGAATTCTGTTAGCAATACAAAGAGGTACTTCATCTGAAACCAAAAATGTCTTCACCCTTTGTGAGATCACAGCTTTCTTTGTTAGGCAGAGAACACTGAATCTCTGAAGAGAAGCCTCCATGGTTTTGCATTAGGAAAATTGTAGGTGGTATTTTGGTAAAAACATGTCAAATATAGTCTCAATTTTAAAAATAAATGTTTTACCTTTGTTGTAGGTAGAATTATCAATTAGTACAGTTCCAGTCCATTGGCTCCCTCTTTAGGATTTCCTGTAATGCAGCATCTTCACATCCAGAAACTACATTCAGGAGCAGCAGTGTTGGCCATATAGTAAAGTACAATAACATTCAAAATCCATAAAACAGTGATACCTTTTATTGGGACAACCAAAATGCACAAAATACATGGGGCAAGCTTTTGAAGCTCCACTGGCTTCTTCATCAGGCAAAAGCGCTAAGAATCATATAAGACAAAAAAACTATAAAATGATTATGTTAGTCACAGGCTTGCATTTTCTCAAGATGCTATTGTTTTTTGGAAGTATATCCATGCAAACATGTCCCTCTTCTAGCCAAAGCATTCCAAAGTCAAGGAGATACAATTTGAATTCGATTAGCAATACAAAGAGGTACTTCTGAAATCCAAGATGTCTCCATCTTTTGTGATGCCACAGTCCCCTTTATTAGGCAGAGAACACTGGTCAGAGAAGCTTCTTGAGATCTGTGACTAAGGGCCAAAACAGACTGGCAAAAAATGCCGCCTCCAGGGTGTTGTGGGAGTGTGGAGTATGTGCAGTGCATTATGACGCCCCCAAGCTGGCATCATGCCTCCCCGCTGACCACACAGCGGGTGGCATCACAGTGTTTCTGTGGTGTGGCATTTACACCACATAAACACCCAAAAGCTGCCGACCTGGTGGAAAGGGTGCCTTTTTCTCCCCCAAAAGGAGTGATATTTTGCTGCTTCTTTTTGGGCTGTAAAAACACCAGATCAGGGCTGTGCCATGTGGTTGCTGAAGCCCCGATCCAGTGCTCAAAGTCAAGGTATAGAGCTGTCCATTTACAGCTGCCTGTTCTGGCCCTAACTTAATCGTTTTTATTTTTTCCCCTCTTGTATGATTTTTAACACATTTGTCTGATGAAGAAGCTCGTGGAGCTTCAAAAGCTTGTATCATGTATTTTGTATATTTTGGTTGTTAGAATAAAGGTATCACAGGTTTGTGGTTTTTGGATGTTGTTGTACTTTGTTATACAGCCAATATGACCAATATGGCTACCCCTGAATATGTTGTAGGGAGGAACAGAGGATGGACCCTTTCCCTCCATCATTCCCTTCTCCTTTTGTTTCATGTCTTTTAGATTGTAAGCCTGAGGGCAGGGAACTGTCTGATTAAAAATAATATTGTAAGCCACCCTGAGAGCCATTAGGGCTGAAGAGCGGGATATAAATACCTAAATAAAAAAAAAAAAAAAAATTAAGCTGCCCAAGGCAGCAGCTTAGACTGCTGAGATAACCAAGGATAATTACCTTTGCATTTTCCTTACAAATTTATCTGTGTGGAGGGGATGCTGACAAAAATATTTCCCAGTGATCTCCAGTCAGTATTTATTAGAGTGACAGCCAATTTGAAACTTTAAAAAGAGGAAGGGAATGGGAAAAATGAAATGTGGTAGCATTTTTAAAACAACTAGTTTTTATTTTTTGAATGTGCTTTCCTGGATATAAAACCACTTCTTCATATGCAGTACTTTTTAAGATAGCTGATTTACACCTTTAATTGTTCTCCCAGCTTTGTATGTGACTGAGCAGAGCATGAGAGCCGCATTTCTGAAATGTTTGAGAAAAACGACTAAAAGTTCCAATTTGGCCCAATTGTGCCTGAACGTGCTCATTAGTAAAATCTAAAAGGGATCTTCTTAAAACTAGCAGAAGAGGTTAATGTGTCCTTCTGGGCCTGTGAAATATCTTTCTTTTGTCTCTGGGAATGATCACAGGCTGTCTTCAGAGGCATAAAATAAGAAAGTCAAAATTTCCTGAATGCAAATCTTCTGCTGCTTGGCACATGCCCAAAGGATTCTTTTCAGTCTCCCTAAAAGCAGTGAATCTGGTGCCCTTTAAAAGATCCTTTCCTTGCTCACAGAGCAGTCTTTAAACCAGCATATAGGACTAAGTAGAGGAAAACACTTTGCTGCAGCTGCCTTTAACCTCTTCTAATGGAGGAAGAAGTATGTGATTCATGCATGAAATCTGTCACGTCTGTGGGATGACAGAGATTACATAACGGTATGTGCCTTTCATTTCTGAAACATTAGGATTCAGAAAGGATTTTGATAAGTTGCTTAAAAGAACAGCCTTCAGAGCAGCAGCTCTTTTCATCGATAAATAACATTGAGGCACTCTCTTTTGCTACATCACTCCTGAGAGCAATTCCTGAGAGAAGCAAAATCTACCTTAGATGCTGTGTTTTACTTTCCTGCAACCCCCAGGGTCTTTAGCAACATGCTGCATGATTTACATATTCAGTTCATGATTGCCATATACTTAAGAAAAAGGTTTATTGCAGCTAAATCCCAAGAGTATTGTACTCAGAAGGAAGTCCCACTCTGTTCAATTCAATGTAGTTGATGCATGGTAGAAGATCTGAATATACAGCTATAGTGTAGTTGTTTTGGCAACAGACTGAATCTTAATAAATGATACACACCCATGCCCCACACACATACCCTTAGAGAGTTGTTCTTGCTGTTGTGAAAGTTTAATTGTACATCGTTGTTGTTGTGTGCTTTCAAGCCATTTCTGACTTATGGCAACCCTAAGGTGAACCTATCATGGGGTTGTCTTGGCAAATTTCTTTGGAGGGGGTTTGCTATTGTTATCCATTGAGGCTGAGAGAATGTGACTTGCACAAGGTCACCCAGTGTTTTATATGGCTGAACCAGGGTTCAGATCCTGGCTTCCACAGCTTTGAATCCTGGTCTCCTAATCCAACTACACTATGCTCACTCTTACATTGTATATCACCCCCCCCCCCCCATGGGACTCAAGGCAGCTTGTAACAGTTAAAATGAACACAGGTAAATTTTACCTTAAACAAAGGCTGAAGTGTAATTAAATTGATAATACAATTAAAACTAATTATTTCATTTCATTTCATTTGTATGCTGCCTTTGTCCAAGAAGGAACCATGGCAGGTCACAAAATTAGCCATTAAAAACAAAACAACAAATAGACAATAAAACATATTATGCAAGAGCCATTCCCCTTGAGCAGAGAGTCTTCAGAGACTTACCAGAACAAAAAGGTGTCCGCCTGCTTTTCCAAAGACAGCAAAGAGGACACAAATCTCTAGGAAGGGAATTCCAGCATTAGGGAGCAGCAACTGGAAGGCCCTGTCCCATGTTCCTATTGGATGTACCTGTGATGATGGTGGAAAACAGACAAGAGCCTCCTGAGATGATCTCAAAACATGACCAGATTCATATGGGATGATACCATCCTTCAGCTAAACTTCAACTGTAAAGGGCTTTTAAAGTAATTATTGCCTGAACTATAATTTTACATCCTCTAAAATAATAACAGCTACAACAAGTAGAGTACTATAATATTATCAAATTTTGAGCCTACAGTGTATAGAGACCAAAGTCCTACTACACTTTTAGTACAGCACCAATATACACCAGTGCAGTTACAGTGCATCCATTGAGGAGATTCAATGAATCAATTGTTGAATTCTGAATCAATACATAGATAAATCTCATTAGTTCAGTGGCTCTGATCTAACTGGGATTCGTAGCAGGATTTAAGCACCAATGTTTAACTTCAGTTGTGGAGATTTATGCTATTCAATGCCAATGTAAGATTTCTGACATTATTTTATTTTATTTTAAATCCCTATCATGCTTTGTACAAGGGGGGGGAGGGGGGATGATTTGCTTTTTATTCCAATATTGTTAGTTGCCAGCTTAATTTATATTTCAGCACTTAATTTCATTTTTTACACTTTGGAGTGGTATTAAGGCTTCTGTTTTAAGGTCAGAAGTTACTCTATTCCTATTTTATCCAAACATAGGACTTTCTTTTTAAGGATCAATCAGATATGGCCATCATTAAAAGGTCTTCTCAACACACCCAGTACTTGCTGGGGTTTGCCAAATGTTAGGGAGAGAGAAGGTGAAAAGAGAGCAAAAGAAAACTTGGGCCTGTTACAGACTGCCAAAATAAAGCTTATCGGGTCTCTTTGGAGGTATGCTATTTAAATGATGCATGCATCCTAGGAAACCAGAAGCTGCACCAAAAGCTGCACTCCAGTGCTTAGGAATGGAGTGTGGTTTTGGTGCGACCTCCAGACTCTTAGGACCCATGCATCATTTAAATAGCATACCTCCAAAGAGACCCGAAGCAGCTTTATTTTGGCAGTCTGTAACAGGCCTTAATTTCTCAGAAGAGCCCTAATGTGCAAAGAGAAAATCAGAAATATGTTACAAAAGGTGACAGAACTAAAAATATAGGGAAGTTCAGGACAAAGAAAGAAATCTTACTAGTCTGTCCTTGGCGTGTGTCTGTCTTGAGCATTCATATTCCAGTTCCTTTGCACTCTGACTGAAGTCTTTTCTTAATTATTGCCACTCTTCCATGGAAGTCCTAGTAATATAAATTCAAACCAAGCCACACTTTCTAAAAACTAACTTGGGCTGATTAGATGGCCATTCACACACTAATTCAGTCTGTTTCTAAGCTTTTCATTGCATTAAGAGTGCTATCACTGAGTTTTCAGAGAAGGATATGAATATGTAAAGAGATCCACCTTAGCATACTAGACTTGCACAGCAATGTAATTCTCTTTCACCTCTAGTTCCACTAAAAATGCAAGTTGATCAAATCTACCTAAACTTAGAATAAAAGAGTCTTCATTTAGTAACAGGTTGGATACTTCAGCTGTTAAAACAGATTATAACCTCACATTTCTATGGAATTATATTGATTGCTTTTTGGCATTGTTTCCATAGGAACAGATTTTCAAAGAACTGATTGAAGTTTGTAGACTTTTTTCTCATACATTATCTAGGCAGAAGTATCAGTGGAGAATTTCAAATTTCAAAATGGGCTGGGCAGATTTACTTCTGCTATTTAGCAGAAAGGAGAAGCAGATGCTTTCTTGGGTGCTTTCAAGTTATATGATTCTATGAAAAACATAAAACTTCAGAAGCCTTCTGAAGTAATCTTGTGCCCTAGAAAACAGTACTCTTGGTATTGTCTATCCTTAAAGCAAGTCAAGAGAGCAACTGTTGGATAGTAGTTGTGTGTTGGCGTGCCGGACCAGGGTTAGAATCACCATTAAGACATGGAAACCCACTGTGTGATTTTGGACAATTCACACACACTCAGCTTTAGATGAAGGCAATGGAAAACCTCCTTTGAATAAATCATACCAAGAAAGGGTTGCAATATATTGGCGTTAACTTCATGGCACAAGATAGGTAGGGCATACATAAATAAACTGAAATCTTTTTGAAGGCAACAACAACAACAATAACAAGAAACCAATTCAAGCATTCCCACCAAATCTTGCTTAGAAATTGTAGATTCCTCCTAGGTCACAAATAATTAAGACACTAAAAATTAGTGTTTTACTGTTGAATACATGTTACATTTGTCACAGGGGTGCTGCTACATTCAGTATCTCCATGTGGTTCATCCATTCCCAGACATACTGTTTCTGCCATCACAGTGTGAACTTCCAGTTTGTTAACCAGTAAACATCCAACATGTATAATAGACACATGACAGCTGACATCACGATAGTAACCACTCCATTAAAACAATGGAGAACTTTTTGTGGGAGAGCCATTTTCAGCAGTAGCCCCATGATAAAAATAATATGCTATAGCCTAGATTGTAACATCAATAAATTCTGTATCAAGTTATTGTAACTATGTCAAGACATTCAAAATACGTGTTCATAGCTTTGTATATGACCACTATCATGAGCATCCTTTGTGAAATTATTTTTCAACTCCTAATTTTACATCTTCATAAACTAATATTTTATTATATATTTTGTTTTAATAGGGACATTTCTGTTAAGCTAAACTGAATGCTATTTATGTTTTGATTTAAATGTTTATGCTAGTCATGAAAGAATCCAAAATCCCAAGGTCTGTGACAGATACTGGGGCATGAAATTATCACAGCTAGAGTTACCTCATTAGGATTGCCTGAGTTAGGCTCTATGATGAGGAAAACACTTATTAGTTCTACTCATAATACATTTTTCTTTTAGTTTTTAATCCAACCTACCAATCATTAAACTGTAGTTCAATTGAATAAAAAGCTTGTCCTCCCCTCCCCCCCAAGATGCCTTAATATTTGTTTATCTGGACTTTAACTTGCTTTCAAAAATAGTCAGTGAGCCTGAAAAGCACAATCAATTCTGAAGATTAGTTTTAAATTGCAACATCTAAACTAACATCAAGCACGGAAATAATGAAACACACATTTCAGCCACAGCACTTGTAATTTAATATACACAGTTAGGTTACCAAGTGATTAAAGCGACTTGATATATAAACACAAATGGAGTCATCATCTACAGCAGATCCTGTTTCAGTGAAGGGTATCTGTGTAAAATTACAACTATATGGCACAAATATTATTTCATTTTATTTGATATACATGAATTTTGAATATTAGAGACTATGTGTTGCAAATATTTTAGCAAATTATTTACTAGTTGTTTTACCAAGGACATGAAAGATATTAGCCCTACTCAGGCAGGGAAGAGGAAGAACATGCTACTTCTACTCCGACTGTTGTGGTTTCCATTGTTATCTAACACTGAAAGGGAAAGACTTCTTTATCACAGGAATTCAAATTCTTCACATCCAAGATCACAGGAATGTTTTAAGGAAAATGCCCTTCATGTATAACAGCAATAGAAATACCTGTGGAAATGATAAGGTACTGCATTCTCCCTCCTCGTACATTATAGTACACAGCTTAAGGAAGCCTGAATAGGGCTATTATTACTCAGTTATTTGTTATGTGCTTAGACAGTGGGCCTTTGGTAACCTTGGGGTTTGGTTCTAGGTCATACCAAAATACATGGATGATCAAGTCCCATTATATACAATGGCATAGTAAAATGGTATCCTTTATATAACATGGAAAAATCAAAGTTTGCTTTGGGGGATTTGAGAGGGGGCAATATTTTCAAGCTGTGGATGGTTAAGTCTGTGGATACACAGGCCATGGACACAGAAGGCTGACTGTATATAGAGTATATATACACACACTTGTTAGAGGTCCCATCGGTCCTTTTCTCTTTTTAGAGTCCTAAAGTCTGATCCTATACTGTGGTGATGTGGGATGCCCTAAGTTCCAAACTGAGAGCAAGTATCAGCTCTGATCCCACTAGACTGACCCCTGAACATTAATGTGAGTAGTAGTCATCAAGAGTCCATTTAGTGGTATTGCCATTGGCATGGTATTGCTCTTCCTCTTATCTGTGCAGTTGGGCTGATACCAAGCAGCAAAGTTCATGTTGGCAGAAAGTTGCATCAGTTTTGGGGCTCCCATTAATTTCAAATCTTGCAGGAGCCTTGAAATCTCTCCAGAGGTCACCCTCTCATGAGACTTTCTGGAGCTTTATATAGGCCTGGCTCATGTGTCTTATATTGCTCAGCACAAAATCTGTCTGTTCTCACACATGTGCAGTCTCTGTTCCTATCAGCATAAAAAATGTGTTAAAAATAGCTTTATTATAGTAAAGACCTCAACAATCTTTAGTGCAGAAAGACACAGACCATGACTGCAGACATTACAATATTTTTGACATGATGCAGAGAAATAGAACAGGAGAAACAACAAAACGAGAAGGCAAGACTGAACTAACATTCTAGTACTTTTGCTGTATACAGGTCAGGGCTTAAAAGTGATTCTGGAAAATCTGAAAATCAGCCACTGCTCAAATGTTAATCTCTGTGTCACATCTGCTGCTCCTCCTATGCAAAAGTGAAGAGAGGTCAGCAGATGAATTCCAGAGTTTCAACATAGATATACTAGAGCTCTACACATCATATATTAGCATGTCTTAAACCTGTCAGGATCAGTGAGTAGTTCAGAAATGATAAAGCCCAGTCTTCAAAAAGAAAAGAATTTTGATACTGTGAATGCCAACTGTGATGATTAGTAATGTGTTGGTTTCAGAGGATAACATAAAATAAGCATTCTTAATGGGAATTCTACAACATTTTTGTCTAGTTTACCTGAAAGTCTAAATCATGCTCTTCCTGTTCTGTTACCTTTTTTTCCTACACTATGAATTGAATACCCAGTCTGACCAAAAGCAGGTACAAAATAATGTGCCACCTCCCAGTACTTCAACTGTAATGGGAATAATCAACTATAATTTTGAAAGCATTTATTAAGGAGAAATAGAGGTTGAGCTAAGAGTTGGCTTTCAGAACCAGATACAAAAATGAATGTGATTTGACTATATCTTTTAGACCTGTGGTTTTCCCAAATGTTGCTGGACTTCAGCTTACTTATCAATACCCGTTGCCCATGCTGGATGACGGTGATAACAGGTGAAATACAGAAGTATCTGGAGGGCACTGCCTCTCTAATCCTTCTTTAAAGGTGTAGACACATTATCCATATATCTAATTGTAAGGTCACTCCTACTTTAAGGGTCAAGAGGTTTGACTCATTGTAAAGTAAAATTTTCCACAAAGAAAAAGCAGCTCAAGAAGAAAAGATATATGTAATATTTCCTATCACTTTTTATAAAACTGATCACTGAAGACAGAGATCCTTCCTAAGACAATGTTGGGACCTGCAAGAAAAGGCTGACATGTAGCCAACCGTCCCAAAAAGAGTGTTCTTTTTTATGATTTCAAAAATCATGAAATAAATAAATAAATATTATTATTATTTATATTTCCCGCCTCTCCTTGCAAATTGAGGCGGGGTTACAACAATAGCCATATAGAACCATATAGACCTTTCAGGAGCTAGGAGGGATGTGTTTGAGGAACAGAGAGGAAATTAGAACATATTTTTTCTCTCTTTCTTATCACCTTCTGCTATTCTGTGTACAAGCAGAGAAACATTGGCCTCAAACCTATGTATAGTGGGCAAGGTGGAACAAACAAACAGTCTTAGGACTTTCTCAGATGAGGCTAGCAAAGCAGAATTTCAAAAGGATAAAAGTGTATTTGGCAGGCACTTAATACATAACATTTTCTCTTTCCTGTTGCTCCTTTGCATTTCAATCATTGCTAGGGAAGGCCATTTAATTAACAGAAAAAACCTGTCAATGGCTCCTAATATCACTGTTTTTCCACCTCTGCCTCTTGTGCGGTAGGTCCCTTCTGCTGCAGTCCTGATATCAGCAGTTATGTGACATCAGGAGGCATGATTCTCCTCCTCTCTCCCTCTCCCTCGCTATTTCCAAGCAGGATATTTTCCTTGCTTTTTCTATTTCTTTCTTTTTCTTAGAATCATAGAATCATTGAGCTGGAAGAGACCACAAGGGCCATCCAGTCCAACCCCTTTCCAGGTAGGAAAGCACAATCAAAGCATCCCTGACAAATAGCAATCCAACCTCTGTTTAGAGACCTGCAAAGAAGGAAGTGTGTTCCACTGTCAAACAGCTCTTACTTTCAAGAAGTTCCTCCTAATGTTGTGGTGGAATCTTTTGTTCCTGTAGCTTGCATCCATTGTTCCGTGTTCTAGGAGTTTATTGCATGCTGTTCAAAGTCACTTACCCCATTTGCATTTAATTTTGAAGCCAGATTTTATTGCACACACAGGAGGCTGGGCGAGTGCAAACCAGCAGCAGTCCTGGTCCCAGACGCACTTATCCGGCAACTTTTCAAAACCGGGAGTCTGCCATTTTTGAAAAGATAATAATAATAATAAAATTTATATATCCCACTTCTCCCTTTGCATCGAAGCGGGATTACAGCAATAAAAACATCATAAAATACATAAATACAAAATACATCAATGAGATATAAAAAGGGAAGAGTTGTTACAGTATTGCTCACAGTTGTAAAAATCGAGTCATCGTATTCAGATGCTCAAAATCAGATTAGAGGAGATCCGTTGGATAGGCCCGCCGGATAAAGACAGCTGGGACCCAGGCTGTAGCCAGGTTTAATTGATAAAGATGTTGAATAATACCTTTATCAATGACTTGGAGGAAAGAATAGAGGGCATGCTTATCCAATTTGGAGATGACACCAATTTCATTCCATTTCCAATTGTAGTAAAAATAAAAATATTAAAAACCAAAAGGCACGCTGAGTAGAGCATAGAGGAGGAAGTTGTGGTTATGGAGGCTGTGCAGAAGACTGAGCATGGGACCATAGATTGCAAAGTAGCACCTTCATGCTATTTAAAGAGAAGTGTGATAATGAATGTTCCCAGACTAGTTTGTTTCCATTTCCTTAGACTAACACAACTTCAGCAGGCTGTTGTGACAAAGTCTAAGGGATATAACGGTACCTTCCTCATTCTAATCCTGCCCTTCTAGAATATCTGTGCTATAACTTAAAATGTGTGTGCATCTCTCTCCCTCTCTCTCTCCCTCTCTCTTAGGCTAGGAAAATCCACATGCTTTATCATAGTCACCAAACTTTGTGTGTTACTTGGGGGAGGAGGAGGTCACAAGGAGGCAAAAACATTTTTCCAACATAACAGCTGGAAATGTTATTACTTTGTGTATAATAAGTAGTGTTTATGCAATATTTCTAAGATGTAAGTGAGGTTTCAGACACAAGTTGACAATTTTGTCAAAGGTAAAACCTTTACCATTTTGGCTATTTCATTTTTGGCTATCTAGGGGAATCTTGTATTTTTAAGTGTTTTGAAAATTAATTTAAAAGGTAAGCCAAATATTACATGTTGATTAATATGTTGATAATGTGTTACCACTAAAATAACTTGTAACAAGTAAGGACAAATAACAATTGATGGGGAAATGACAAGTAATGACTATTGGGACTATTGAAATTATTGGGAAAGGCTGGACATAATATAAAGTGATAGATTGATGCTACTCTAAAAAAGAATGAGTTCTGATCAAACACATGCATTATATCAAAATGTGCATAGGAAATAGGGCCCTGCTGACTATCTTCTCCCTCTTACATTACATCCATATATTAAACACAAATGGCTCTAAGAAGGAAGACTTCATGGAAACAACTGTACCTATGAAGACATTCATAGCTGCTGGATCCTAGATCATGTGGGGTTCCAGACTGCATTGATTCTTATACATGTATAGCTGTCCATGTGAAGAATTACACACTGCATACAATTCTGCTAAGCATGTGTACATCAGAGGGAGAAACAAGCCAGCAGCTGCAATATTTGGATTGATATACATGAGGGAGGCCTCACACAGTATGATGATATACAAGCATTACTTCTGAACATGGCTGTACTCTACCTGACATCTATTTCCCATAAATCTCTCTGTCTCACTCTGCAATCTCAGTTGTCATCAGTATTATGTCAGTGCATAGAATTCCGCAGGACACTCAGACTATTAACATTAAATGCAAAATAATAATAATAATAATAATAATAATAATAATAATAATAATAATAATAATAATAATAA
>NC_056526.1:157959635-157966070 GCF_019175285.1 Sceloporus undulatus | reverse complement strand
ATGCCAAAAAAGAACAAAAACAAAAACATTATTTCTACATATTTAGGATGTCCCTGAGTATGTCAGAAGAACTGTTTTATTTTGAGGTGGCCTACAATGGCATTAGATTGATTTTATGATGTAGATTGTGGCATGATATAGAAAAGGATACATACAGGGGGGGGGGGGAGAACCATTGTCTATATTGCATCATCATATGCCATTTAATTCCTTTCTGTGTATCTTTAAAGCAAATATGTCTGAAAGATGATGGAATGACAAGGCCAAGCATCTTAAGCATTCAAGTTGTGTTCAGGTCTGCATGTGCATATTCACTTTCATTGTTCAACTTTGAGAATTGCCTGAATTTCTATTGAGGAGTAAATACTATGGAATGCAGATCATGAATCCCCCCTTTTGTCTGTGAAATGCTTTAAAATTCAGTTCCCTTATATCTGGTAAGCAATTATGTCATTTTTTTTCTTTGAACATTATCAGTGACTGCTCTTATGCTATAATAAAAGAAATTCCAAATGGTTTGATTTGAAGTCCAGGATAATTCCAGATAGAAAATGCATTCATGATTAAAAACAGTCCCTTTACTCTGTCCTCATTAACCTTTAGCCTTCTCTTTCCTGTTTCCTGCATATTTCTCCCATATATATGTCTGTATATGAAAGCTCCATGGCAACATCTATTCAACAGATATATCATTATCTCTCTCTAAAACACACAGCTATTTTTTTCATTGCAATTGCTTGGCATGCACATCACAAAATCCAGCTATTGTCTATCTTGTACAACATGCTTCCAGGGCACTTTCATTATTCTGTAGGTGTTCCCAAAGATACGAATGCCTATGACACAATTTTTTTTGCTGTCTCAATTGCAACACTAGTGCCATCTAAAAGCTCTTCTTGTTGTGGCTCTAATGCCTGAATTGTTAGCCCCTATTTTAAAAACAAAAACAAAAAACACACACTAGGAAATCTGTGAAATCTGTGTGTTCACTTTATTGAGCAGATAATGGGTAAGGAAGTACCAGAGGTGTGGTTAGAGTTTTGAAAATGGCCATAGAGGTGGAATGCTAATTCTCACAGTCTTGAGACCTTGTCCTGTGTTTCATCGAATTTTCATAGAACCTGGTGTAAAACCATTCTTAAAGATTGTAGGTTCTACAAATCAAATGTTTGTTCCATCCAATCAAACCATTAAGAAAATCATCAACATCAATTCAGCCAGTGCTATGTCAGTTTCCTACTATATGTGCACTATACAGACTATTATCTTCATCTTCTTGGCTTTGTCTTCTTTTAATCCCTCATAGTACAGTTGGCTCTTCTTATACACGGATTTTTTATACACGGATTCAAGCATACACGGTTTGAAAATGTTCAAAAAAAGTATAAATTTCAAATATCAAACCTTGATTTTCCATTTTTTATAAGGGACACCATTTTGTTATGTCATTATATCTAATGAGACTTGAGCATACACGGATTTTGTTATACACGGGGGATCTTGGAACCAAACCCTGCGTATAACAAGGGTCCATTGTATATTTTAGTCTCACACTGACATATTTTATGTATAGTAAGTTTTGTTTATATGTTTGTTTTTCATTGAGAGCTCATCATTTTTCAGATGAAGCACTCCTTCACTGATAAACCATTGGCTTTCAATAGTAACTAAGTTGAGAACAATCAGAAGAATAAAAGGTCCATATTTCTGGCAGTCTATATCCACTAACAGATCTGTGTGTAAATGAAGCTAGAGTTTCCTAACCATACTGAATTCAGTCCTGGGTAAGTATAGCTGGTGAATCCCAACATGCATATTTTATTCCACAATTGTACTGAGAAGTGAGTCTGGACATTGGTATCTCAGACCATCACTAGACTTCCTCCCAGACCTGCAGTTGAGCCACAGCTTGGCCAGGCTTGGGATTTATTATGCTGCCCCACCCCTCCCTGGCAGACAAACCACTTCTATCATGGTGTTGAGGGTTAAAAATAACTACTTTACTGTGTCAACTTTCACTTTAAGTGTGTGCAGTGGGTGGAGGCAGTTGAATAACAGGCAAAAACAAGAATTACTAGACTCAGTCAGGCTATCTAAATCTTCATACAATGATGAAGAGTTGGTAGGATCCTGTGCTTATTGGACCCTTTTCCTAAGATCTAAATTCTGCATGGAGATCAGACAGTTGCAGCAGAAATCTCACAACTGAAAGAGAGCTTCCAAATTATGGAGTGAGAAAGAATACAGCAATCTCTTTCACAGAATTAATATTATTTGAGAGAAAAATTAGACCTACATAGGTCTGGAAGGTTTCCTGATGTCCTTTCAGACATCCCCATTTTTCTCTTTCATTTTAATAATTTTCAGAAAGTATGCTTTAATTCTAGGATAACAAACAAAAAAGAAAATAGCATTGTTGATAGTGTACATTAAGGTTAAATTGCTACTTTTTTCTTCTTTTCTCTTCTTTGATTGGGGGGAGGGGAGAAATGAAGAGTTTGGTGATCTCCTATGGCACCCTTTTGTGAAGGATATGCCTCTGGGCAGGTGGCTAGGAAGATGAAGAAGGAGGCAACCCTTGAGGTTGCCCTGAGGATCTTGCCTCCAGGGAAGTTGTGTGGCTTGGGGGTTGGATCCTTTGGTAGGTTTCCCAGCAGGGACTAGGGAGCAACCCAGATTCTCCTTATGGCTCAGGTGTCTTCCTCAAGGGAAGTTATGGAAGAAGTCTAGGAGAGAACACCTGCCTTGGCTGATCTCAGATTAGATTGCTCCCACCTTTTGTTGAATTTTTCAAGAAACAGGTTTAAATAGATAACACTTTAAATGTAGTTGTCTGTATTTTATCCCAAATTCTCTGTGTGGTCTTGCTATTTCGTGGGTTGGTCATCAAAGTTCAACTTGCTATTTTTGTTCTTCTTTGCATCACATTTACCGTTTCATCCTCGAACTTTTACATTCCATACTAAAAGCTATGTTTATCATCACTTGAGAAAATGCCTTTGGACTATTGAGCAACGGAATGACTTCCATCATAGCCAAATGCAGAACAGGAAACAAAGCATTATTGTACAAAAGAAATATCTGTCCAGTGTTCACACATAAAAGGCAGGTCCATTTTTGACCTCTAGTACGCATGGAATGTAAAGCCTTAATTATGAATGAATGTCCCTGTATTAAAGCTACGTCCGTGCCATAAAATATTAGCATAATCATAAATGTGCCACGATCTCACTGAAGTCCTAGTAGAACACTACCATGATTGTAGTAATTAAATTAAAAATATGTGAACCATCTGCACTGTCATGTAAATGCAGTGTTGCAGTGGAAATATTAATGATGGGTTTTGAATTAGGCAAGAAAATTACATTTTCCAAAAGCCCTTCTTCTTCTTCTTCTTCTTCTTCTTCTCGGTCCTCTTGCTTACATTTACTATTAAAGTACTCCCCCTGGCCTTCTCTGATTTCTAAACAGTACATTTTCTACTGCATCTGCAGAGGGTGAGAGGAGGTAGAATCACAAAGGAGGATTCGAAATGTCCTTTACCTATTACATCCTAACTGGAAATCTATACTCTAAAACCAAAACAGGGAGCAACCTGTTGGGTGAACCCATATGTGTAGATGCAAGAAGCAAAGAAAAAGAGAAACCTGCCAAAGAATACAGACAATTAAAATCTGTTATATATATTTTTTTCGATCTTTAAAGTTAATCACAGTTCATGAGCAAAGGAGGCTATTAACAGTTTCTCAATAACAGATGGAATCAAGGTGTCATAGCAAAATACCAACTGGAAATATCCCAAGACCAGATAATGTGTATCCATGCAATCATGATTCACAACTAGATTAATCAAAACCAGCATAGCTGCCACCATTATCAGATTAGGATTCAGAAACGAGGAAGCTGCAATATGCAAGCTGATTTCCAGCTTTTGACAGTTTGAGTGCAAGTCAATTAGGAGGCAAATCAAATGATAAGATGCAAGTCTTGTAAACAGTTACCCACCAGTTAAGCTAATCAATTGAGATACCTGTTGTCTAGCATATTTCAAGGACTTTTGCAATACTGTCATAGAAAGGTCATTTGCCACAAACTCAGTTTATCATTGACAAGACTTATGAGTCCTAAAATCAAATGAACTTATTGAAGGCTGTATATGCATGAGAACCATATTTACTTAATGAAAGATATGCAAGGTGTGTGTGAAATTAATTACCTCCATTTCTGTTTGAAGCATACAAACCAAAGTCTCTTAGCTGCTCTTTCCATCTGAATTTTTTTTTTAAAAAAAGGGCAATAACATAGTATTTTATCCATTTCTAAGCAAATACTGTATAGATGACTATCCAGTGTGTGTTTGTCCCTGTGTGATGGTGGTGACTGTGTTTTATTTTAAGTAGTTTTAACCTCTGGAGGGAAGGGCCTGCCTAGTCATTTATTTGTCTTATTGTCACATAAAATTGTGCTTCTGTCTTTGCTTGGTTGCTTATGTGAGGAGAGTATAATCCTGGATAATGGGGGTAGGGATGGGAATAACCATGTTGCTAAGCAACATCATGCTGTTGCCTCCTGCTACCACTTGATCCTATTGCAATTTGCACTGCTGATGGCTTTCAGGCTCAGGGACTGTGTGATTTAAAACTCATTCCAAGAAAGAGTGGGGGAGGCATAAGAACCAATGGAGCTGGAGGTGTTGCTGAGAGAGAAAGTGAAATAGAAATATGGACGATCTATAAGAAAAACCATGAAGGAGGAAGTATGCATGGTATTTTGTATGTCAATTAATGAATTTTAATTTGGAAGTATGGCTGCATCCACATGGCAGAGATAATCCAGTTTGTCATCACTTTAACTGCCATGGCTCAGTGTGATGGAATTATGGGAGCTGCAGTTTGTTGCAGCACCAGAGCCACATTTCTGTCATGTGGATGCATGCAGATGTAAATCTTCAAAAAAATAAAAAAGGAGCAAATCAATCCACGTGCAAAATAGTTGTATAATCTAAACCACAGTGAGTAGGAAGTAAATGTATATTGTGCAAGTCATCCTACTGCAAGCCTCTCAATTGTTAGTAAAGGCTAATGTTCCATGATTTCTCTGTAAATCTGTGCAGAAATTGGCCACTGGAAATTCCCTTAAATAAATTCCTTTCAAAAGTCAAGGTTACTTGGTTTTTTGCTCCTTTCTCTTTATTCTTTTTTGCTCCTCTCTCTCTCTCTCTCTTTTATTTATTTCATTTCCACAAAGAATACTAAATCATCAACCACAACCAAATGTTTAAATAGTCTTAAGATATGAGTTAACAGAAAAACACATATTAACGATGCTTAACAGGCAATTACAGCTGTGGTCCCAAAATTATGGAATAGCCTACCAGAAGAGATCTGTCTCACTACTACCTTAGAGGTCTTTAAGAAGGCATTCAAAATGGATCTCTTCCGGTGGGCTTATCCACCGGACTCCATATAAAAGGTTAGGATAATGCTCCACTCTGACTATAATTATTGGCTATTTGTCAAATTGCTATTTTAATGAACTAATAGGAATGTGGTTAATTCAGTATTAGTATTTTTATGGCGCGTTACAGACCGCCATAAGGGACGTCCTCAGGACGTCCTAGGTTTAAAAAGGGGCATCATTTTTTGATGCCCCCAAGCCTAATACGTCCTGAGGACGTACAAGATGGCGGCGCCCCATCTACATGGGGGCCGCCATGATGGTGTCACGAACGCACCGCCTCCAAACGAGGTGGCACGGATGTGACGCCGTCTCACTGTGCGAGGGCGCTTAGTGCGCCCTTTCGTCGGCAGAGAAAGGAGCTCTGAAACGGAGCTCCTTCCTGGTTTTGCATCGCTGGTGCAGCCTTTAGATGGCTGCGCCCAGTGACACAGAGGAGAAAGGGGCCAAGCCCCAAGGATACCCCTTTCCAGGCCTCAGGGAAGTGGCCTTTTGTTGCTTCCCCGCGACCTGGAAAGCAGCGGATCGGGGCCTCAGTAGCTGCCGCTCTAGCCACTGAGGCCCCGATCCGGCAGGGAAAGGGGCAGGTGCAGGCCGCCGCTTTTTGGTGGTCTGTAACACGCCATTGACTGTATTTTGTATTACCTTATTGATATAATCCCACCTCAATCCATGAGAGAGGTGGCAAATATAAATAAACTACAGTCAGCCCTTCTTATACGCGGATTTTTTATACACGGATTCAAGCATCCACGGTTAAAAATATTCCAAAAAAGTATAAATTTACCTTGATTTTCCATTTATATAAGGGATACAATTTTGCTATGTCATTATAATGAATGGGACTTGAGCATACACGGATTTTGTAATACACGGGAGATCTTGGAACCAAACCCCAGCGTATAACAATGGTCCACTGTATTATTATTATTATTATTATTATTATTATTATTATTATTATTATTATTATTATTATTA
>NC_056526.1:157837615-157959625 GCF_019175285.1 Sceloporus undulatus | reverse complement strand
TCTCTATTAGGATAGTAATGCAGATGGTGTTGTATGATTAGGATGGATGTAAAAGATCACTGATGCCTCAAAAGATGGGCCAAAAGGACCGTTGCATTTATATGAGGCACATCCTGAACACGACCAGAAGCTGTGCCAAGCCAGAAGTTCTAGGCCAAAAAGGAGTGGAAAAAATATTCTCCTTTTCAGTGACCTGGATTGGGACAAGGTGCATGCGATTGCCACAGTTCCGTGCAAATGGTGGCAGCACAGTCCCAGTGCAGTCCTTTTGGGCCATCTGTTTGAGGCCCATGATGGGGTTGAGTTCAAGCAAAAAGTGTCTCTCCTAAGCCAGCATTTCTTGATAGTAGTCTGGGCAGATGTGAAGTACTGGTAACATAGCCATTAAGATTTGACTAGTCCTCATATAAGTATGTATGATTAAATGTATGATTTTAAAAAACCCAGGGAAATTTAATTTAAGAAGCCCAGAAAGCAACCATTGATTTGGCTTTACCATTTTGCATTTCTTATTGAACGGAATGGATCCTTTCCTTTCTTTTATGGCAATTCAGAGGAAAACTATGAGCCCCCATAATGGTGATTACAGTATAGCAGGAACAAAGGGTTTAAAAAAACAACAGCAATCAAACAGCACCTCCATACATATACACATTAGGGTTAAATACTATATTAATCCCAACTATAGAAAATCCACTGAAAGGGGTGTGATTTATTAGTTCCTGTATAGATCCATAGACTGTAATGGATCTACTATAATCAGAAATAAAAATGTTTAGTCCTAGGCTCCCAAATTGCATTGGATCCTTTGCATTAGCAACCTTGTAATAACTACCGCAGTGTGGTAGTTTGGTCCTTAGTCTGGCACAAGAAATTTGTGAATCGCATCCTTTAGTATATTATATTATAAACCCATAAAAACAGAGAGCAGGGCCATATACACAGCTTTCTTTCCAGAAACCTGGGATGGAGTTTTAACAAATAAATAAATATTATATACCATGGCGTAGTGGTTTGAATGTTAGGTTATGACTCTGTTGACCAAGGTTCGATTCTCCCCTTGGCTATGAAACCAACTGGGTGGTCTTGGAAAAGTCACATGCTCTCAGCCTCAGGGAAAGGCAATGACAAAACCTCCTCTGAAGAAATCTTGTCAAGGAAACCCCATGATAAATTTGCCATAGGATCATTATAGGCTGGAGATAACCTGAAGGCATACAACTACTACTGTTAATAATAAATAGTTGCCTTGGCTTTTCTAGGGATAGAATAATTAAGATCCAAGTGCAGACAACTTTCATACAGGGCATTTCAAAAGAACACCATGTAAGTGTTTTATGAATCCTGTATTTCAGAAATCGTTGCATGAATAATTAACTAAGGGCCCATTCCCACTTTGGGAAAATGGACGTTGGAACCTGGCTCCGCTCCGCTAGTGAAAGTGATACCAAAAGGTCCCTCGTTCAGACTATGAAAAGGGACCTTGTTTGGAACCGCTTTTTTTAGCTGGGAACACTTCTTGTTCCCACTGGAGGAGCCAAGGAATGTGACAGCCCTTCACCCCCCCAACCCCTTCCCACAGGGGAATCGTTTTTTTGGGGGGAATAGAACTGAATGCAAAATCAATCGATTGCAAAAAATTTCTCGCACCCTCCTCCTCCTCCTGCTTCTCCTCCTCCCCCTCCTGGGTCCCCCATTGCTGGGAAACACCACCACTTCCCAGTGCTGGTGGGGCTTCCTTCCTTCTCCCACTCCCTTCCTTACCTTTTCCCCTTCCTTCCTGCCTTGCCTGCTGTAGCATCGCCACCACTGCTCCCAGTGCTGGTGGGCTTTCCGGCTGTGCTGTTGCACTGACAGCCAGCACTGGGCAAACAGTGGTGGTGCAGCAGCACCACCAGAAGGCCCATTAGCCTCGGAGAAGTGACAGCAGCGCGGCACAAACACTGCAAGCCCCGCAAGCCCCAGGAGCAGCAGCAGTGGTGCAAGAGCACCACTGGAAGACCTGCCAACCCTGGGAGTAGTGGTGCCAGCAGGCCTGGCAGAAAAGAAGGGGAAAAGGTAAGGAAGGATGGGGGAAAGGGGAAGGAAGGAAGCCCGCCAGCAATAGGGGACCTGGGAGGGGGAGGGGAAGGGGAGGGGAAGGGGAGGAGGAGGGTGTGAGAAACTTTTGGGGGGGAATAGAATTGATCGCAAAAGCACTCTATTGCAAAAGCAAGGAGTTGCTTTTGCAATAGATTGTTTTTGCGATCAATTCTATCGCCAACTCCCCTCCCCCAAAATAAACCACATGATTCTGATCTGACATTCCCACTTATTGGGCATGCTTCAAAATCGAGTTTTACAGAAATCACCTCTGCCAAACTAGTGTCAGAAAACCCCGGACTATTTGAGCTTGCCCCGGACTTTTCCTCCTCTAATCAATCAAAGGAGGATCGGAAGAGCATTCAAATAAAGGGTCATATAGCCCGTATCGAGCTTCGCAGGAAACTGTAGTGGGAATGAGACCTAATCTGTTCTTGTTACTGAATTCTGCTTGCCATTATTGAACTTCTAAACCTTCTAATTTAAATCAGAAATATATAACACATATGAAATAAGTCAAATACAGTTGATTTTCCCCTACACAGTACTTAAAATCAGTAAGCATCAGTTCAGTTACTACTGTGCAGGTCTGTTCAGCACTAATCATAGAGAATTTAAGGAGAGGAAAGTAAGGTCAGGAAAGTAATGATTAGTATGAAATAAAAAGTCTTCCCAGCATGATGGCTTAATTTTCCTTATGTTGATGAACATAAATGCCCCCTTTCTTTCAAACACACATCTTTGATGTACCTCAGTCAGGTCGTCACTTATGATTCAGATGGAAATAAAGAATACACAAGGCTAGAAGAATGTAGTTAAAACATACCTAACAAAGGGATAGCTTTACTGGGTTATACGAAAGAATGAGAGAAAGCCATGATAGGAGCACCATCACTGCTATTGGTTAGAATGAGACCTCTTAAGGATAGAAATCATGTTAAGGCTTCATTTGCATCCAAAGGTAGGACATTATTTTCTCCCTTTAGGCCTCTTGAAATAATTTGTCTCTTCTCTCAGTCCCTTGGTAGAGATGTGGGAGGGTGGGGGTCTATCCCATAGAAACTCATGAATTATATTCAAGTCAAACACTTTTTTCCTCCTTTTCTACTTGGCCTATGGAACTTAATCTTACACCAAGAAATGAAAATAGATCCCCTCAAAGATATATGGGCACCTGTGCAAGTCTTAGAACATTTTATTCAAAGAGAATGGGAGTGCTCAGCATGCATTAATCCTCATAATCCCTATCAGAGAAAAAACAAAATGTTAGATTATATTAGAAGTAATTTTATATGATTTACCCCTCTGAATATTGCACCTGCTGGCAGAGACCAAGACTTCAAAAGAAACACCCCAAACACCATATTCTGGATTTTAGCTGTTAGTGGATCTCACTAAACATGCAGCCATTTTATTTGATGTAGCTTTTGAGGTCATGATGTAAGGCTGGAGTCCTCAATACTTCAGTGAAAAGAAAAAGCCGTTGGAATCTTTGAGATTAAACTGCAGGTGTCCCAATGGAAAGATGTTATAAATGTTTTATTTTTCAGAGTATGGGCAATACTGTCTCTTCAGTTTATCTTTAATGTCCTCAAACTCAAACAGCAGTGGTCCCCATAGGAGAAGGACTGTAGCTTAGTGGTAGAGAATATGGTTTGCACACAAAAAAATCCAAATTTCAGTCCCCATTGTCTCAAGAAAGGACTAGGAAAGACTTCTATTCGAACTCTGGAGAGCTGCAGCCAGTCAGCATCAACAATGCTGGAAAAGATGGACTAATTGCCTGACCTAGTATAAGGCCACATCCTTCCTAGGTTCCAACTTGTAGTGGTGGTGATGAATCCTGGTGGCTGAGCTCCTGCTTGAACTAGACAAACAGAAAAGTCTTCAAATAAAACTTGGTCTTCTGTCAGCCCGTCAGCTAGAACTATCCTCTATAAAGTAGGACACATGAACAATGTACATACTATGAGAATCTCAGAAGTGACAGAGCGTAGAATCTAAAGTAGCAGCCAGATGCATATGGGAACTTGATACATAACAATTGCAGGTAAGGAGCTTCAAGAACACTTAGTGGGGGTGGTAGTAGTTCTTGTTAAACAACAACCTGTTAGCTCTTAGGAGTTGCTGTCCAACAGTATCCTGTACCAATAGACATCTGTTCTTCGTTTATTTCTCAGGACTACTCTGACTCTGATTCCTATATGTTTATGGCTTTATAACAAAGTAGAGCCAATGTGGTGTAATGGTTTGAGCATTGGACTACAGTTCTGGAGACCAGAGTTTGAATCCCTGCTCAGCCTTGGAAACCTACCAGATGGCCTTGTACAAATCACACATACTCAGCCTCAGAAAATCCCATGATAAATTCATCTTAGGATAGTCATAAGTCTGAAGCAACTTGAAGACATGCAACAACAACAACAACAACAACAAACTTAAAATAGCTTATGGTAATAACACAAAATCTGTCAAGTCAACATGAAATTATACTTGGTTGCTTTGATCAACAGGTTCAAATGGCTATATTCTGAACAGAAATCAAAATAAGCTAGAATAGACCACATGAAAGTCTTTTCCATCTGAATATGAAAGATGTCAATTGCTGTGCCATTGTTTAAGTGGATTTCAAGGGTGGCTTCTATAATGATGGAAATCACTGCATTGCAGGATGATGTTATATATGGAAGTCCACACTATGAGAGAGCAATATTTTGTAGATTAAACGGAATTCACTGTACCCATTCTGCTGCTATTCTGGAATGGTAGAATGGTTTGACTAATAATAAATTGAAAAGGAATAGACAGCATTAGCTGTCAGCATCCCTGTAGCAAAATATCTAATGCTGTTGGAAAAGGGGGTTTCTCTGTACAACACCTTACCTAGCAAAATCAAAATTTAAATCATCCCAAATGAGTCAAGTAATGGGGATTAGTTTTTAGTCTCTTTTAAATTAGAACTCAGAGAAATATAAAAAGGCATAAAAAGGTGGAGAGAAGCTAAATCCATTAATTCTCCTGTGAACATGCCATTAGAGTTCTTCTTTTTTTTTTTCTTTAAAAAAACTATCCTTAATTCCTGGCATACTGAAATAGAATCTATAGCAAGTGAATTACTCTCATTCACCAACAGTTGGCTGCCAACCAAGGTGACCAGCAAAAAAGGTATTGAATGTCGACAGGCTCAAACCTTTCTGACTTACACAACTAGAGAACAGGCTAATTAAATTCACCACAATATTATCTGGCTATGATAATAAAATCTTTCATAATATGAAAATGATGGAGTATCTCTTGAACCTTGGTCTTTAAAGCCCAAGAAATACTTTTAGAAGATGCCATGGAAAATAGTAATCATAATTTTAGTGAGCAGTTCTGGCCACTTCAGTATTCCACATTAGAATACAAAATATATGGGAATATAATGTGAAACTCTGAATCTTAATATTAAAACAATGGTTGAATATACAATGAAGGTTAGTATGAAGAGGGATAGGCCAATAGGAAAACATTGCTGTTTCTATACAATTGTGTAAGGGCTTGGCAAAGTTATTTTTTTAATTACAATTCCTAGACTCCTAGAGTCATAGAATCACAGAATCATTGAGTTAGAAGAGACTACAAGGGCTAACCAGTCCAACCCCCTGCAATGCAAGAACTCAAAGCACTCCCAACAGATGGAAATCCAGCCTCTGTTTAAAGACCTCCAAGGAGGGAGACTCCATTACCCTCTGAGGGAGTGTGTTCCACTGTTGAACAGTCCTTACTGCCAGGAAGTTATTCCTAATGTTGAGGTGGAATCTCTTTTCCTGTAGCTTGCATCCATTGCTCCATGTCCTGTTTTCAGGAGCAGCAAAAATAATCACTTACGCACATTAGGGAGCAAAAAGTTTTCCTGGACAGATTGTCTACTACAGACCCCCAAGTCAAAGTGAGGAATTGGATGATGCCTTTCTAGAGCAGATGACCTCACACTCAGAAAGGAGAGATGTAGTAGTGATGGGTGACTTCTGCTATCCTGATATTAGCTGGAAGTCAAACTCAGCCAAAACCTCAAGGTCTAGCAAATTCCTCACTTGCCTGTAAGACAATTTCATTGTCCAAAAGGTAGAAGAGGCAACAAGGGGGTCAGCTATTTTAGATCTGATCCTAACCAACAAGGATGACTTAGTTAATAGGGTGCAAATGGTGAGATCCTTAGGGGAGAGTGATCATGTTCTCCTGGGATTTGTTATACAGTGTAAAGGAGAAACCAGGCATAGTCAGACACGCATTCTAGAACAAATAATAAGTCATCTGTCAACTTATAGCAATCCAATTAGTTTTACTGGGTTTTCTTAAGGCATGGAATACTCAGACGTAATTTTGCCAGTTCCTTCTTCTGAAATATAACCCACAGCACCTGGTATTAATTGGTGATCTCCCATCCAAGTAATAAACAGGGTTGGCCCTGCTTAGCTTCCAAAATCATGCAGTATCTGGTGTCTTTACGGTATTTATATTTAGATTATATGCGGAAAACAAGATATAAATTTAACTTAAATGGGGAAAATAAGCATGATCATTCCTGAGCAGGGAACCCAATGAATATTGTTGCTTTATGTGGGTTAATACATGGGTTCTAATCAGAAATACAGTTGTGGAAATATGCAGTAGTAGCAAAGGGATTCCTGAAATATATTGGATTTTGTTCTATCACTCTTACCTTTCATAATTATGAATACCTTGTTAGCTGAGAGTAGCATCTGGAAACTTTCAAATAAAGTACTGAATAAGCTGAGACTTAAAATAAATAATTTAATGTCCTTATTAATCAGAAGACAGCTAGGAATGGGAAGGGCAGCTAGGAAAGAATGAGACAAGATCCTTAAATGGAAAAATATAAAACTGAACACTGAAGTCAGGACCATTCAACCCATAGTATTTCCCATCACCATGTACAGATTTGAGAGCTAGACAATGAAGAAAGCTGATAGAAAGAAAATCAACTCATTCAAGATGTGGTGCTGGAGAAGAGTGCTGATAATATTGGAGATGGCCAAAAAGACAAGCAAATGGGTACTAGAACAAATAAAGTCTGAGCTCTCTCTGAAAGCCAAGATGACTAAATAGAGTCATCTGTTTCGTACTTTGGCCACATTATGAAAATGAAGGACTTACTAGAAAAGAAAACAAAGCTAGAAAACCACATGTAAGATGAATAGATTCAAACAAGGAGGCCACGGCCCTGGGCCTGCAGGATTTGAGCAGAGCAGCTGAGGACAGGGGGTTTTGGAGATGTCTTATCCACAGGGTCACCATGAGTCAGTTGACTCAAAGGTAGTTAACAACAACAAGCTAATGTTAGCATAACTAAATATTTTTAAATGTTTTTTAAAAAATCATGCATTGCTATAATAGTAATAATATTTGAGAAAAAAGGAAAAAGGTAAGGAATGTTTAGAAAATGAGGCGCCCTAGTGAGTCAGGCAGGAACAAAACAAAAATCTGGAAAGCACATATTCATAGCGGAAGAATGAAAGATAATGAAGTCCCACATGCTGTATGATGGTTGGAAACTTTGATTTCTTAAAATGCCCAACAGGTTGTGGCCTTATCACCAACTGGCTTTCTTCAAGAGCAGTTCTCAGAAATCTTTTGAGCTACGGTCTGTACTCTCTGAGTTTTAGACCATTGCACACCATGTACGACTTTGTCACCTTTCATTCTTTCCTTGTTTGAATGCACATTGGAGAGTGACTGAGACTGCCCACCCCAGTTAGAAGGGAACACACCTTAATGTATTTTTAAAGAATGACTAAATTGATTCCAGATATGCAGTTTCTAAATTTCAAATGTTAATAACCAATGCATTTCAATTACAAGAAGAAATGGCTCATACCCTTGGTATTTTCATTAATGATTTCCAATAGATTTTGAAACAAGCATTTCTAACTATGAAGTTCAACAATAGATCCCACCCCAACCACTTCAAGCTGCAATGCCTGTGCACTATAAAATATATGTAATTTGTTGTCAAGTTCAAACTAAGCAGTGTTGTTTGCTGTTGATGATGATGATGTTGTTGGAATCAAATTGAAATCTTTGATGCAGGAGAATGAATGGAAGATGAAAAACACCATTTGTTGAAGCAAATACTACCCAGACTTTCATAACTGTAAACAAAAAGATCTTTCTCCCATTACCATTAAATATTGGCTTCTTTTTTGAAGCTGCATAAAGTGTCCCCAGAACTGTTTTTCAGGTGGAGAAGGGCTCAGTGATGGAGGACATGTTGATATTAATTTTGTAGGTACCTGCATGGGAAGAGGAAATTATTTTTCCCATTCATTACCACTGAAACATCTATAAATATAAAGACTCTTACAAGCACAATGTCTACTTGAAAGTGCTCTCTACATGTTCAGTGTAGCTCACTCCCAGCACATGAAACTGCACATGAAACTGCAGACTGCGTTTGTTATTCCTGGGAGGGCTCTGTTACAGTAAGTATCTTAATATTTCTTAGTGTTTGATCATTTAATACACTTTTGATTGATAATTCCTAAGGAGGCAGAAGTATGTAGGAATCCTAGTTGTTTAATTTTTCTACATCATTTCAGAGCAGTTTTAGTCCGCTGCCCCAGCCTAGGTTTAAGGGGCTTGAACCCAATTCCCCTTCCAAGGTCAATGGCTCTGTACATTAGTGAGGTACTGATGGAAGTCATGAAACCAACTGGGTGATCTTGGGCAGTCACATGCCCTCAGCCTCAGGGGAAGACAGTGTCAACCCTCCTCTGAACAAATCTTACCAAAATAACCCAATGATAGGTTTTACTTAATTTTTCTAATTTTTATTTTAATGTCCGAGAGTGAGGTTGTCAACAACTCACAAGAGGTCATACACATCGACAGCACCTACTCTCTGGAATAATCTTCCTGATGAAATCCGAGCTTGCTCCACTTTGGATGCCTTTAAAAAGGCTCTGAAGTCACATTTATTCCGACTGGCATATCCATCTGACTCTCTGTAGTCACTATTCTTGATAGACTTGCACATCATTGACTGAAAGATTTTTTGCTGTGTGTTTTTATGTATATTGAAATTTGTGGATTTTATATTTTTAACCTGTATGTACCTATATTCTTGTTGTACACCGCTTTGGAAAAGTGGTATATAAATAAAACATATTATTATTATTATTATTATTATTATTATTATTATTATTAAGGATCGCCATAAGTCGGAAACGACTTGAAGGCACACAACAACAGTGATGGAAGTACAGGTAAATCTGTGGAATTTAGTAAGATCTTATCTATCATTCATGCCAGTTATGAATGCTTAAGGTAGTCTTAAGTTTGTATGTTTGTATGTGAAATGTGTTTGTTTGGTATTTTAACTATTTCCTTTTTCAATAAAACAATGAATGTTTAAAGTAGTCAATTTTTGTGCTTTCTTATATGATCTGATCTACATTTCTCAAATGAATGTGCAGATGGGGATTTTGCCATTCAGTAGATTTCACCCGGTTCCAAATATTGTCAAAAAAGGTTGATGTTCAATCATCATGTCTTTTCTTTTGTAATATAAAAGGGAAGTGGTACAATTTCTTGGGGAATTTTTTTAAAAAAAATTATAGAAAAGGGAGTGGGAAAACACAAGATCTTGGGAAATTTACCCTGTTGGGCTTCAAGTCCATATTGACTGTATCTGGAATCATCAATGGTGGATCCCTTCAACATGAAGACTCCCCCCCCCCCCAAAAAAAAAAAACCACACACTAATGGATCACAGCATGTCATCTGGGATTTACTGACCATGTCTTGGTTTGGCCTATTCCCAAATTAAATCCAGGTGGCTGCAACTGGTCTCCGGCCTCCTTTCGTATCACTCTCCCACATCCTCATTCTTGTTTCTCCAATGTTATAATCATGCAAATAAAGGAATACCACATGCTTCCTGCTACCTTGAGACCCTGAACATTATGCAGAATAATTGGCTTGATGTGGGTGCCTTGTTTGGCAGATACAAAGCAGCTGAGGGCTGATGTAGAGAATAGCAAAAGCTATTCTATGTGTGTCCTTTCAGTTTCCGATGGGTGTAAACAGCAGCTGTTACCTTTGCAACACCATTGCAGCTTTCACAAGCACTTAATTTGCATGACATTAGATTTCCTCCTCCTCATGCCCAGCTGTTAAATCCTGGCAAGGAGCCCACATTTATTTATTTATTTATTGTTTTTAAAAGGTGTCAAAAGGACTCTGCTCCATTAACTTGCTTTGATGTGTCACATTCCTGGCATATTGTACTCAAAAGATCGTGTGGACTGGGTGACTTTCATGATAGTGTGGGGTTCCCAGTACATCTTTTAAAAAACATCCACTCTCTTCCTTTTGAAGGAATGCCATTAACTATATAGCAACACAGTCTACTCAGAACTAAGCTCATAGAGTTCAGTGGGAATGGGCTGCAGTCTTATATGGTGTACAGTGTCAAATTAACTGAGAGTAAGTGTCACTAAACTTGGTGTGATTTATTGCTGAGTAAATATGAAAGCTGGATTGTAAGGTAAATAGCAATAGCAATTGCAAGTACATTTCTATACCGCTTATCAGTGCACTTAAGCACTCCCTAAGCGGTTTACAAATTGTAAGCTAATTACAGTCTATGGCCTTAGAAATATCTTGAGAATAATTAATGAAAATAATGGCATCTTTTCTGTAAGGAATATATCCAAATCTGTGATCGCTTTTGGATAAAACATATAATTGTAATTTTAATTGTTGTTGACTCATTGGAAAAGTCAATAATGCTAGGAAAGGTGGAGGGATGTAGAAAGAATCATAGAATCAAAGAGTTGGAAGAGACCGCAAGGGCCATCCAGTCCAACCCCCTGCCATGCAGGAAATCCAAATCAAAGCATCCCCAGCAGATGGCCATCTAGCCTCTGTTTAAAGACCTCCAAGGAAGGAGACGCCACTACAGTCCGAGGGAGTGTGTTCCACTGTCGAAAAGCCCTTACTGACAGGAAGTTCTTCCTAATGTTCAGGTGGAATCTCTTTTCCTGTAACTTGCATCCATTGTTCCGGGTCCTGTTCTCTGGAGCAGCAGAAAACAAGCTTGCTCCCTCCTCAATATGATATCCCTTAAAATATTTAAACAGGGCTATCATATCACCTCTTAACCTTCTCTTCTCCAGGCTAAACATCCCCAGCTCCCTGACTCATTCCTCATAGGGCAAGGTTTCCAGAACTTTCACCATTTTAGTCACCCTCCTCTGGACACGCTCCACTTTCTCAATATCCTTTTTGAATTGTGGTGCCCAGAACTGGACACAATATTCCGGGTGGGGCCTGACCAGAGCAGAATACAGTGGCACTATTACTTCTCTTGATCTAGGCACTATACTTTTATTGATGCAGCCTAAAATTGCATTGGCCTTTTTAGCTGCCGCATCACACTGTTGACTCATGTTCAACTTGTGGTCTACTTGGTCTCCCAGATCCCTTTCACATGTAGTTTCATTCAGCCAGGTGACCCCCATCCTATATCTGTGCATTTCATTTTTCTGCCCTAAGTGCAGTACCTTATATTTCTCTGTGTTGAATTTCATTTTGTTAGCTTTGGCCCAGCTTTCTAGTCTATTCAGGTCATTTTGAATGTTGATCCTGTCCTCTGGAGTATTAGCTATTCCTCCTAATTTGGTGTCATCTGCAAATTTGATAAGTATGCTCCCAATTCTGTCATCCAGGTCATTGATAAAGATATTGAATAGCACTGGGCCCAGGACAGAGCCCTGTGGGACCCCACTGGTCACTTCTCTCCAGGCTGAAAAAGAGCCATTGTTGAGCACCCTTTGGGTTCGGCCGGTCAACCAATTACAGATCCATTTAACAGTTACTTTGTCTAGCCCACATTTTACAAGCTTGTTTGCAAGTATGTAATGGGAAACCTTGTCAAAGGCCTTACTGAAATCAAGATATACTATATCCACAGCAATCCCTTCATCTACCAAGCTGGTAATTTTATCAAAGAAAGAGATTAGGTTTGTCTGGCATGACTTGTTTCTCTGAAACCCATGTTGACTTTTTGTGATTATGGCATTGCCTTCTAGATGTTCACAGACTCTCTGTTTAATGATCTGCTCCAGAAACTTTCCTGGTATTGATGTCAGACTAACTGGACGATAATTGTTGGGATCCTCTTTTTTCCCCTTTTTGAAGATTGGGACAACGTTTGCCCTCCTCCAGTCTGCTGGGATCTCTCCTGTTTTCCAGGAGTTTTCAAATATGATTGCCAATGGCTCCGATATTACATTTGCCAGTTCTTTTAGTACCCTTGGATGTAGTTCATCTGGTCCTGGAGACTTAAATTCATTTAGATTAACAAGGTATTCCTCTACTATCTCCTTACTTATTCTGTGCTGAAATTCTCCTATTCTGTCCTCTGCTCCATTATCCTCAGGTTGAGCACCCTTTGCCTTTTCTGAGAAGACTGAGGCAAAGAAGGTGTTGAGTAATTCTGCCTTTTCTCTGTCTTCTGTTAGCATTTTGCCATCTTTTCCACGCAGTGGCCCTACCATTTCCTTCTTCTTCCTTTTGCTGCGGACATATCCAAAAAAATCCCTTTTTATTCTTTTTAACCTCTCTAGCAAGCCTGAGTTCATTCTGCGCTTTAGCTTTTCTGACTTTACCCCTACACAAGCCTGCTATTTCTTTGAATTCCTTTTTTGTGATTTCCCCCTTTTTCCATTTCTTATACATGTTCCGTTTCAAACTTAGCTCGGTTGAAAGTTCCTTAGTCATCCATCCTGGTTTCTTGAGATACCTCTGATTTTTCTTTCTCACTGGGACTGTTTGAAATTGTGCCTTCAGTATCTCTCTTTTGAGAAACTCCTATCCATCCTGAACTCCCTTCCCTTTTAGTATTTCTGACCACGGGATCACCCTCAGTACTTCTCTAAGTTTACTTAAATCCGCTCTCCTAATGTCTAGAATGCATGTTTGACTATGCCTGGCTTCTCCTTTCCATTGTATAACAAACTCCAGGAGAACATGGTCACTTCCACCTAATGATCCCACCACTTGCACCCCATTAACCAAGTCATCCTTGTTGGTTAGGATCAGATCCAAAATAGCTGACCCCCTTGTTGCCTCTTCCACCTTTTGGACCATGAAATTGTCTTCCAGGCAAGTGAGGAATTTACTAGACCTTGTGGATTTTGCGGAGTTTGACTTCCAGCAAATATCAGGATAGTTGAAGTCGCCCATCACTACTACATCTCTCTTTTCTGACTGTGTGGTCATCTGTTCTAGAAAGATATCATCCAGTTCCTCAGTCTGACTTGGGGGTCTGTAGTAGACTCCCACTGTAACATCTTTGTTGTTTCCCTCCCCTTTAATTTTTATCCAGATGCTCTCCACCTGGCTTCCATGATTGATGTCCTGGATCTCTTCACTGGTGTAAATATCTCTGACATATAGTGCTATTCCTCCTCCTTTCCTGTTTGGCCTATTTCTCTTAATAAGGTTATACCCCTCTATTTCCACATTCCAATCATGAGACTCATCCCACCAGGTTTCAGTGATGCCTATTATCATATTTGCTTTGTTGTACTAGGAATTCAAGTTCATCTTGCTTATTTTCCATGCTCTGTGCATTAGTGTAGAGACATTGCAGACCACGGGTCCCATTTACTTGCTGCTTGTGCAAGTTTTTTTGCCTCCCACTGTTGGGTCCTTGCACTTTTTTTCTTGTTTCCTCTATGTCTGTTTGACTATTTTCTCCAGCCCTTTCGCCTTCCTTTATATTGTCTCCCTTCCCCTCGGAACTCAGTTTAAACCCCTCCTGATCAAGTTCTTGAGACTGTTGGCAAAAACATTTCTTCCAACTGGTGTAAGATGCAACCCATCTGTTGCAAGAAGTCCCTCCTCATGGAACCGCAGCCCATGATCAAAGAATCCAAATTGTTCTCGGCGGCACCATCTGTGAAGCCAGTTGTTCACATCTGCTGTTTTCCTCTCCCTTCCTGGACCGTGCCCTTTAACTGGCAGAAGAGACGAGATGACAACCTGTACATCCATTCCTTTCAGCTTCCTACCAAGCACCTCGTAATCCCTTTTGATGTTCTGCAGGCTGTGTCTTGCAGTATCATTGGTTCCCACGTGGACCAAAAGAAAGGGGTATTGGTCAGTAGGCTTGACCAGTCTTGTCAGCCTCTCTGTCACATCACGGATCTTTGCCCCTGGAAGACAACACACCTCTCGAGACATCTTGTCAGGCCTACAAATCACTGCTTCTGTACCCCTCAGCAAGGAGTCCCCCCACTACGACCACATGCCTCCTCCAAGGTTTAGCAGCGGCTGTTCCCTTGGGTGGGACTCTCAGGCTTGCCTGCTCTGTCCCTGAAGTCTGTCCATGCTGTTCTTCTTCATCCTCCTTGATAAGGGAAAGAGCTTCAAATCGATTTTCTAGCTGCAAGCTCCCTGAACAATCCCTTCTTGGCCTACTTCTCTGTGTGACATTCCTCCAGCTGTCTGCCTCCTGTGTATGTGAAGTGACCTCCTCGGCTCCAGCATCTTCCTCTGTGTGGTACTCGTCCAGGATTGTTAGTTCTGTTGTGTCCAGGAAATCCTCCTGCTCCCTAATATGCTGAAGTGTAGCTACTCTGGACTCCAACTGCTGCTCTTTCTCCTCCAAGAGGGCTACCAACTTGCACTTGGGGCATGTGAAGTTCTCCACTTCTGTAGGCAAGAAGACAAACATCCCACAAGTGTTGCAGGTGACTGCCGTGGTTCCGTCAGTGTCCATACTGAAAAGTCTTAGGAAATTACTGGAACAGGACTGTGGGCTTCCTCCTGAAAAAAAGAATCCTCCGGAAAACACCAACATTAAAGCTCCTGATGTTTCAACAATTTGTGGCAGTGAGCTCAATCAACTCTCCCTCTGCTGTAGCTTTCAATGGCTGCCCAGCTACCTCTCTCCTCCTCCTCTCTGTAGCAGGATCTGCTCTGCAGAGGCTCTGGGAGGAGTAATATAGAGCTAGTCTGCTAGCTCCGCCCCCTAGTGACTCACAGATGTGACTACAAGCACACTCTTCAATGGCTGCCCAGCTACCTCTCTCCTCCTCCTCTCTGTAGCAAGAACTGAAAGAGAGGAAGACTGCATGTTAGATGGATGGAGTCTATCAAGGAGCTCATAGGCATGAATTTACATGAACAGATAGTTTTACAGATGTCTTATCCACAGGGTCATCATGGACTGAGATCAACTAGCAGGGAGTTAGCAACTACAACAAAAGGACTGTTTTAAATAATGCTATTTGCACCGCATACTCTTTCATATGATCTGTCTAATCTATATACCTTTAAAGTGAGTTGATGCTATTAATGAATGAATCTATTAATATTAATTCATATGCCTACATGTTGCTCTTAGTTATTTTACAATAACTCAACAACAACAGCCTGTGGTAATTCTACATTAACATGACCATAGTTGTATATGAGTTATTTACAAAGAAATATACAAATCCACATTTACTTAGATATAAATTATATACACTTCAAGAGGGTTTTCTTCTAAAAATACAATTCTAGAATTATATCCTTTCCATGCCAATTGGGGCCACTTCAGAGGGGTTTGGGGAGAGAAGGCTGTTTGTTTTTGTAAAAGAAGAGCTTATTAAAGGACTCTGTTAGAATCCTGCAGTGGGGTTATACATATATAATTGACATTGTGACATAAAGCTTGGGGGTTGCTTTTCATATTTATGGAATTTATTTATTTATAGATATGATTAACCACACCTCAGCCAAAGACACTTAAAGCAATGTGCAATGTTAAAAACAAACTAAAATATTCAATAGTTAAATGTATAACCCATATTGTAATTTGTTTAACAGAGATCCAGTGTAACCATCCTTGTTTTAAGTCACTTTTGTTTTGAGACACAAATATTAATGACATGCTATCATCAAAGCTGTAGAGAAGTTATGCCCTTAGCAGTTGAACAAGCTTTCTCCAAAGTGATAGGTTGGTAACCTTGTGGCTTGGCCAAATTCCAAACTGCCTGATCATGTTCTGACTTCAAATAAATCTGTATTTCCCCTGTAATTGAAAAAAGGAGCCATACTATAATTTCATTCCTAAAATAACACTGTGATATTGCTCACACAGAATGTCTATTGTACTCAAGGACAGAAGACCACAGAGATCACCATTATTAGTTCTCTATAGATGTAGATTTATGCCTACTGACAATCTCTGGAGAAGCCATAAATTGCAACTATCTATGGAGACAGAGAGAGAGTAGCAGTAGTATATACATGAATATGATTATTACTTTGCTTTATAATTTATCTGTTTCTCATAGTTCATAATTACCTAAATGTAGATGGGATATTTTGCATGATATATATAGTTCAGTTATTCAACAATGACAAAAGAAATTAGTCAGAACAGCAACTAATTAAAAAGATGAGGTATTTCAATGCCAACATGACAGTGGTTTGAGTGTTGGACTATGAATATGAAAACCAGGGTTCAATTCCCAGCTCAGCCATGAAACTTACTGGGTGGCCTTGGACAAGCCGCATGCTCTCAGCTTCAGGGGAAGGTAATAGCGAAAGTCCTCTGACCAAATTTTGCCAAGTAAGTCCCATAATAGGTTCACCTTAGGATCACCACATGTTTGAAACAACTTGAAGGCACATCACAACTACAACCACCACCACCACCACAACAACTGTCAATGAAGATCTGTCTGGGGGAAAAACATGTTCCTCCCCATCATTTGAGGTGGTAGGGTTAAAATTTATTTTAAAATTTACAATTTAACAGAAAAACCTTAGAACTGTATTGCATATTGCTTGAACTACAGAGAAATAAATGCAGTGGTAAGCAATCTAAAGAACTGGAATCCAAAAGGTAGCTCAGTAGTTCATGTCTCATGATATCAGAAAGGTGAAACAACAGGCATCCAGAAGTGGTCAGAAGCAAACTGCAGCCTGATTGCCCCAGGGCCATGGCAAACATATGCTGCAGCCCCAAATGAACCATAGCAAGGAGCAGAAAAGATCCACTCCTTTCAAAGTCAGTTATGGGTCACCTTAGGCAGCCCCAGGGTCTAAACACCACACCCCTGGAGTCCCAAAGCCTCCCCTCTCTGCCAGTCTGTTTTGGGCCTAAGTCTATCATATGAGTGACATTGGCGCTGTATAGACGGGCCCTATCAGGCGCAGTCATTATGCGCGAGCGGCAGCGCTTCCCGACGCGCCTTGCCCATCGCACGTAACGAGGGCATCAAAATGGCAGCACCCTGTACATACGGGTGCCGCCATATTGATGTGACGGATGCCTAGCATTCGCATGTCTCGGTGCCTTTATGATGCCGCAAGTGTGCCACTGGTGCCTTGCGGCGTCATAATGGTGCCGCAGAAAGAAACCGCTTTTTGCGGCTTCTTTTTGTTGAACGAGGGAGCCGTGTGGTTTGTCCGCTGCAGCTCCCTCACGCAACAAACGAGGGTGGCAGGAGACTTCCCAAAAGGTCAGTATCCTGCCATTGTTTGATACGTAATTCTGTGTTAGTGTATGTATGTATGTATGTATGACATAAATTAGTTTGGTAGGCATGCCGTTTTTCATGGTTCAGAAAGATTTTCTGTCAAATCAAAATGTCAACACAGTTAAAACTTTATATTAAACTCCTTGAGAATTATTCCTGGGAATTCCCTGAAAACTTTCTGAGAGGCGCAGCCAAACATCATAGAGAGATGCCACTACTTATTCTGAAATGTCTGAACACAGTCTATGGTGTTGTTTCACTTGAAGGCTAGAAGCTATACATTTAAAATGGACAAATTATATGCAGTTGTATGGCTCATAGCTTTTGTCTACCTTGAGAACTTTGGAAAGCCTTGGAATTTTCTAGTTCCTCTAGAAAATTACTCTACTGGTAATTCTGTAGAGTCAATCAATGGTTAGTGTGTTTAAGGATTCACTTGCCTTTCAGTTTTTATATGCAAAAATGGCAAACATAAGAAAGAGATCCAAGAAAACTATAGGTAACCTCATCTTTTCAATGGCTCGTTTTTGGACATTCTGCTTTTCTGACAGTTCAAAATTATAGCCATGTACCATACTTTTGATTCCTAGTCTGCTCTTTCCACCATGGCTGCTGCTTTTTTCTGCTCTATTTTGTAAAATGTGTGTTGACAACAGTAAGATATTGGTAGTTCAAATAGGAATGTAAGTACAAGAAAAGCCTTCTTTGGGCAAAAGAAGGACAAAACTGGTAGGCGAAAACCCAGTAGTACCATTTCATGTTAGAGATAGGGAACTTGTGGTCCTCCAAATGTTATAGAACAGCAACTCTCATAATTCCTCACTACTGTTAGTGAGATGATGGGGATGCAGTATCTCCAGAATATGGAGTGCCACATGTTCTCCACCCATGATTTAAGTCCTAATGTTTAACAGTTATTAGGCTTTGGCTAAGATTATATGGTCTACTCTTACTCTACCTAAACTGTGTTATGAATAAAGATATTGGTATCCCAAAGCATATTTGTAAAGATAAAATATATGATCTAGTCCTTAGGGATACTCTTTGTACATAAGGTTAAGTATAGGTCAAGAGAATGCAAAGGACTAATGAGAAAGGTTTATTGGTGATATCAGAGATATAGGGAAATAGTTCCATTGGATGTGGCCAACTAGATTGTTGTCACAAAAAATAATCTTAAAGTATTTTCTACAGCGAAGACTAAACCTATTCTAACAATGATCTGGTACTTTAAGATTGTCTTCATGGTGCAATAATTGTGGACAAAGCCTTGTCATCTTACACAGTGGAGAGGAAAGGAGTGTATGTGTGTATTAGAGCTGACACCAAACAACACACAAAATGAATTTTGAGATTAATATCGTGAGTGTTGCCCAACTGAGCAGACAAAACATCTGTAGAAATGATGAAGGAAATAAAAAAGGATTTCAGTGTGATCAGCAACATTTCTCAGAAGGGATTTTTACATGTCTAGGATTACCTTCTTTTTATAGACACTGCTGGCTGGATGAGAGGCAGAGAATCAACAGCTGTAGCTGCTTGTCTGTGCTAGGCAAAATGTTGACCATTATTATTTTTTTCATTCAGCACTTAAAAGCATGGAGAATCTGCCTATCAAAAAGGGTTACTGAAACCTATTAAACAATTCACCTGAGCTACAGTATGCCACAGTACTGAAGGTATTCTGATTAAGATAAAACAGATAAACTTTTATAATAACATTAACCTGCATAGCTAATAAATATGAAGCAATTTCATAGTGACACAGTCAAACAAATACACCTGACTGGGCAGATGCATACATGCTGTAACTAATATGCAACTTTTTATTCTGTAAATAGGCATTGGAAGGAAGCTAGAAGAACCTTAGAACAAGGGAAGGGTCAGAGGTGAGAGGTTGAATTTAACTCTTTTTCTTCCTGTCACTGTTGAAGGCAAAAAAAGTATTTCTAATGGTGCTGTGCTAGTGGAAGCTACTGGTTCCATTGATTTCCATTTGCATAATAAAAACATGCACAGAATTGCATTAATGCAACAAATATGTCTAGGTTGGGCCCTGTGTGTGTGTGTGTGTGTGTGACACTCCCTTGGAGTGAGGTGGAGTTTCTTTCTTTGGTGGTTTTAAAAAAAGCTGGATGGCTATATGTCAGGGGTGCTCTGATTGTGTGTTTCTGCATGGCAGGGGGGTTGGACTGGATGGCCATTGAGGTCTCTTCCAATTCTATGATCCTGTGGCTCCATGATTCTAAGGTACCTATCACCTTATGACAACTCCATGCAATTTCATAGGATTTTTTAGGCAAGAAATACTCAGAGGTGGTTTTGCCAGTTCCTTCATCTGAAATATCACCTTGTATTCATTAGTGATCTCCCAGTAACCAGGGCTGGCCCTGTTTAGTGTCCAAGATCAGACTGCATCTAGTGCCTTTTAGCATATTTGGCCTTCACAAATTTGGCCTTTGCACTTTTTTCTCGGTGCTACCAAGCACAGAATTAAAGGTAATAAAAGATGTGAGACTGTTATGAAAATAGAGAATACTGATCATGTTACATATTTCCACATCCACATCAATGGTAACTAATCATATGGAAGAGGAAAAAAGAGTTAGTGCTAATACTGCTAACATCAAGATATGGCATTAGCATTGCTAGGCATTTCAAAGAGAAACATTCCTATTATTACTCTTGATTAGAGAAGTCCCATTTAATCAGTGGGTTTTGCCTATATTTTGACTCACCGTTCAACAGTTGATTGAATGAGTGTACTCTATGAGTTGTAACTAATCAAGAAGATTCCAGCTGGGACCTGTATGGATGTATTTTCAATGGGAGACTCATTTCTTAATGTCTCAATCCAAAGAGATCTTTTTAATTGCAGGTGTTAGGGACTGAACATAGAAGCTTTTGCATGCAGAACCTAAGCTATTCTGCATTTAAACTATAACTTTTGTTATGTCCTATGTACCAGCAAAGAACAATGGGCTGAAGAACCTCCAGCTGAAATATAAGAGTCCAAGGCAGTGGACTAGTGGAAGAGTGAACAAGTTGCCTCAGATGATGGGTTGGGAAGTGTCAAAAAATCAACCACAACCACAAACACACACACACACACACACCCTGTCTGCTGGCCTTTGGCACTAAGAACAATGATTGATTTTGATGACTCCTCAAAAATTAACCATTCAGGTGAATGGGCACTCAGCACGTCTGGTTCCTTTCTCTGAGGATGTCTCAGAGAGAGATACTGGACCAAGATAGCCAATTTCCATTGTAGTTCATGTCACAACAGGGCCCCTACCCTGCCAGTACCTCACACCAATGAGCCTTCAGACTGAGATGCCAGGCAGACATACAGATAGGCTTTTGAAAAACCATACTGGCTACTTGCCAATGGCAGCATTTCACCTCAGGAAAGTAGCTAGTGTGCCTCTTTAAAGAGGATCTCAGATTCGTGCAGTTTCTTATAGGAGTATATGATATTTTCCGTAATCTCAATACCAAACTCTTGTGAGACATCTTAAGTCATTTCTGCAAAGAGGATGACATGAAAGGCCAGCCTTCAGGAAAGGTCTGTGCAAACCACATAATATATTTGAAGTCCCATAAACTTCAAGTCAAGCTGTTGCATAACTTTCCTCCTCCATTGCCCTAGGAGGGACCTAGAAACTGTTGTACATGCTCTGGTAACCTCGAGATTGGACTTCTGCAATGTACTCTACATGGGGCAACCCTTATATCAAACCCGGAAGCTACAGATGGTGCAAAACATGGCAGCCAGGCTGGTCACTGGTGTTTCCAGGACCAGCCATATAACACTGGTGCTGAAAGATCTTCACTGGCTGCCTATTCGCTTCCGGGCCCAATATAAGGCGTTGGTGATTACCTATAAAGCCCTAAATGGCTTGGGTCCAGGATACCTGAAGGACCGCCTCTCCCCGTATATTCCGTCCCGCACCCTCAGAACATCCGGGCAGCTATTACTGAAGGTGCCTGGGGCTAGGCTTACCTCCGTCACAAGGCGGACATTTTCCATCACCGCCCCGGCCCTTTGGAACACGCTGCCCACCGAGCTCCGCTCGACTACCTCCCTGGCCCAATTTAAAAGGGAGTTGAAAACCTTTTTCTTCCAGCTAGCATTCCCCGCATAAAAATCCTGTGGGCCTCCCTCCTCTTCCGTGGCCATGAGGATGGGCTACTGGGGCTTTTGCTGGTTTTATTTTATTTTTGTATATTGTATGGTGTTGTTTTTAACTATTGTACGCGTACTGTAATTTTATGTAAACTGCCTTGATCTATGGAAGGTGCGGTATATAAATAAAAACTTTATTTATTTATTTATTTCCTCTACCTCTCTGTATGGGGCTTAGTATAAAACCCAGTAGCTTGAACTTGCACTATACAAACTTAGTTTTAGTGCATTTATTTACTTTATTGAATGTTTCCTATGAATTCTCCATCTGTATGTCTGTGCAGCCTCCTCCCACTCTCCCTTCCTTAACAGTCTTTTTGCTGCATCCTTTGTACATTTCCAGTCCTGTTTGTTTTCTAGGTCACTTAGCTCTGCTTTGGCCCACTGCTCCCACTGCCTCTTCCTAATCTCCTTCTCAGACTGAACTCATTTCCTTTCCTGGCCTTACTTCTCATGACCCTTTCCAAGCTTCCTTTACACCTGCCCAGAGCTATTTTTTCTGCCAAACCCAGAATATGACAATTATGCTTTGAAAACATTTAATCAAGCCATAGCTGGAAGATCTAGTCAATGATAGAATTTTTCCTTTTCTTTTTTTCTGATTTGTGTATATGAAGAGTTCCTGTAACTACTGTGTTTTAAAAACAAAAACAAAATATTACTTTCATAAACCCTAACCCATTTTATGTTTGCATTTTAAATTTACATTTGCATTTTCTATGCATTATAAGTATGCATAGAAAATGCAAATGTAAATTTAAAATGCAAACATAAAATGAGTACACAGTGAAATATCATTAACTGTGGGTAATAAGTGAATAAGCCTCTCAGACTCTTTATTAGAGATCATAGGATTGATGCTAGATATCCCTTTTTGGAAGTGCAATTGATAATTAGATTTTTGTTTCCAAAAATTTCTTCCATGCCAGCATTCTCTGAAGATGCCAGCCACAGATGCTGCCAAAATTTCCATATACATAATGAGATATCTTTGAGATGGGGTCCAAATCTAAACATGGATTCATTTATGCTTCTTTTAAAGCAAAGCTCTGGTGCCACAACAAACTATGGTTCCCAGAATTCCATAGCATGAAGCCATGACAATTAAAGTGGTGCCAAACTGGATTATTTCTGCAATGCAGATACATCCTGAGTCACACTGTTGGTTTACCTGTAATGCAGATCCTACATTGTCTGTGCTAACTGGCAGCAGCTCTCTGAGATTTCAAACAATCAGAGATCAAGGCTGATTATTTTGCATGCAAAGTATGTGCTCTACCACAGAGCTACTGACTTTCACATCTTATTTATTCAAAAGTCAAGTGATCTTATCTTATTTAAATAAAACTGCTCTTTGGGGGTACAAAATGTATGATGTGTCTCATATAGTGCTTAGAAAAGCTATCTACAGTATTTTCTGAAGACACTCACTCTGAATACAGCACAGTTCTGCATTTTCAAATATTGAAACCTTCCATTTCTCACAGTTTACTTTAACAATGGGATGGGAGCCTATGGCCTTCAGTTTTTCAATTCTAAATTTCATTAGAATGGCCAGTGACCATGGGCAATGGCAACTGGAGTCCAGTAGCATATGGAAGGCAACAGATTCTCCATATCTGACTTAATGGGATTTTATCTGAATCACTTGTTGAACTAGTGTTGGCTTTCCAAACTACACTGTTTATTTTCTTCACCAAGTCATTGATGCCAGACTGAATACTTAGTAGATTGGCCATATCTGACCCAAAGGTCTGCATTCTTTTCCCCAGAAGAGAAGATTACATACTTTCACACAAACACACATACAAAAGCATTGTAAGGAAATGAGCCCCTCTGAACACATTTTAAAGGGCAAAGTGTCCTTTATTATGCTATGAAACTTTCAACAGAAAGTTGCCACTTGCAAGAGAAAGGAGGTTTTCCTCATAAAATTCAGAGAAGTTGTACTTCCTGATAACTGTGTGCATAAGTATGGGTGCATAGCCTTAGCACATATGAAAAATCACCCACACTTATAGGGTTAAAATCAGATGTTGAAAATGTATGTATTCTGTGCCAAGTGCCTCTTGGAATGCAAATGGGCATGTGAGAGAGGACTTAGCTATTTGCATAGGCGATACACAAATGCATATTTTTGTCACGTTTGCATTTCACCGCTGTTGTTTTTCCTGCTGCTGTTCTTGAGGCATATTGAACTCATCAGATTACATCCCTCTGAATTCCCATTTCCTAGACTGCATATTGTTCTGTGTATTTTGTGTACAAAATCAACACCTGCTTGTTGAGACAGAGAAAATCAGCTGCCTGGTTCCCAGAGCTAAGATTAACCAACATCCTGTTTCTAAACGCCAAAGTACTTTTTTTGTTGTTTCAGTGGTTCAATGTAAAAAATAAAATAAAAAAAAATAAAAAAATGAGTTTTAAGTCTCTTGAGATCTGATACTCTATGGTATGTCCCTTATTCTTTCTCATCTGAAGAACTTATCCTATCGATCCCAGCAAATGTCTCTTTAATTTGATTTTATATATAACTATATATTGCAGGCCCAAACTATACAATGAAAAGCCTGGCTAGTTTACTATTATGCTAATCCTGCATACACAGTAAATCTGCCAATAGTGAGAACTAATGGATAGCATGTATAGTTTGTGTAATAAAATGAAAAACTATATTTGGAACTATGACATTTTGGACTGCACAACTTGACAGATGGGAAGTTAAAAACGTAAAGGCATAGACCCCAAGGCATATAGAAACTCAGCCTCAACTTTTTTCTGCAGTATCTTTCCCCTTGAGAAAACATTTGAAGATGTAGTTCCTTCAACACTCAATACAATCACCAAAAGTGGGTGCAGATTTGAATTAAGCTTTTATATGCTCATCTATGGGTTTAGGTGGAAAAATAATTACTATAATATACATAGAAAAACAGCTCATCCTACTGGTGAAGAATGAATATGCAAACTGTTAATAGACAACTCAAGAGTTCCCGTTCTATATTCTTATCATTTATATTAAAATTCGACTTGGATGGGACTGTCAATCAAATAAAACTCACCTTCAGGTAGAAAACTGTGTTCTCTTCAGTTAAGGGACCATGGTCTGTAAATTATTACTTATTGTTATAGTTAGTAAAATTTGCATGCCTGTATTCACCAATTGCTATTTTGCGTGTTATTTTGTAGGCATTTTGACACAGCATATGTTTATGGCAACTTCTTCTTTGTTTGGTTTTCCACACCTAACTTAATCTGCAATGATTTTTCTGTCTCTCTTCCATGCATTTGATTATGTAAACATAATTAGTAAGTGAAATACTTTTATATATTTTATAAAGAAGATTAAGCTCTTTTCTTTCTGTGCTAGATTTTGTGTGCTTGCTGATGGATGTGGAATTGGTTGTGTTCTGTTTCTGCCTTGCTGGTTTGATTACTATGCTTTACAGGTGTGCTACCATCTCTCATATTTCCCAGAATATATGGCCATTCTAATGTACATACACACACACAAGCACATGCTTTGTTGCACATACACATGATACAAGCAAACACATTTGTTGTTTTATGTGATATGATTTTACAGAAATGATGCCCCTTGATTTGTTGAACATTTAAACTACATCAAATACAATGTAATCTTATTTGCAATGTGAGTATCCTTATCCTCCTACCCATGAAAACGTAGAATTTAGTTTCTTGGTACTATATAAAACTGGTCACATTACCAATGTGATGCGAACATGGATCTTGACAACATGGATCAGTAGTGATGGGGCAGAATTCTATGACTTTTCAAGGAACTAGTGGGGCTTCATTTAGAATAGTGTACCCAGTTTTAAATATCCATATTCCAAAGCAAAGAAACAAAATATAAACTGGGAAAATGTAAAGAAAAGCTTCTATGCTTTTTCAAAAAAAATATTTTTGGCACTTTGAATGGATGAAAATCCTAATTACATTACTGGTTTCCTACAGCTTCTGAAAGTACATTCAGCTATTGTTTCAGAATGAGATGGAAATTAGATTTTTGCCATCTCTATTTTCTCCATGTCAATTGAATTGTTTTGCCATCATTGCTGCAATTTTTCAGCATTTGATATTATTTTGATATCTGCTCAGTAAACAAGGCTTAGGAAAACAGAAGACAAAACATGAGTATTCAAAGCCTCCTTTATAGCTCACCACAAAATATTCAGGAAAACCTGAAGTGGAAGATAAAAAGACTGAATTTTCACCTTGTCGGAAAATCTAAAGTCACAATAATCTACATTTTGCTAGGACAGAGCTTGCAGCCCCTAGCTCTATAGAGCTGCCCTCTCAGTTTATGTGAAGTCATGAGCAGGGCCTTGTGGTTAGAGAGAGTGGACAGGAGCATTTTGTATGGGGTAGTTTGATGAGTAGGCCTGGAGTGCTGTGGCATTGCTTACAAAGGACAAATAGGCATGGGTGCTGAGGGAACTTTTGCAGTGACCGGCTACACTTGTGCTATGTCTGTTTTCCTGCCTAACCATGTTGGGAGCTGTGCCTGCAGTAGGTACAATATAGATGCCCTTCTGGAAGAAACCCAGCTGTCTACATGTCATTTTATCAGGGCAGATGAAAAGATTTTAGATAAAGCAGAACAGCCTCATGGAAAAACAACAGAGTGTAGATGCCTGTATGGAGGAGGAGGATCACCAATTATAAAAATATAAGACACAGATGTAGATAAAAGAGAAGCTGTTAAAACACATTAAGCCAACTAACCATAATGGTTTCTTCTGATCCCTGTGGAACTGAACTTGTAAAGCCAGACAGATTGTTCAGCATATGACTATGAGGTTCTGAGTAGGAGGGTGAATGGCTTTGGGGCATAAGTGGTTATTTCCTTCCTGGGGAAGGTTATGTCCCAGGAAGAGAAAGAAGAAGATTGCAAGTAAACAACTGACAATGCAGATGGTGCCATTGGAGAAGGTTTGGCTTGTTGGACCATGGTCGGTACTTTCCTGAAGGACTTCTAGCAAGAGCTTGGTTGTATCTCACAGTGGTTGGGGAATATATGCTTGCTAGATGTTTCACAATCTGATCAAGAGACTTTCAATCTCATGCTACAGAGGCAGGAGAAAACAGTTCAGACAGTGCAGCACAGGAAACTGGAATGGTGGTAAGAGAACCCCAAGTGAGCAGGAAGAGCATGAGTAAGCAGCTGGAGGAACTGATCCATACTTTCAGATATCTCTGTAGAAATACACAGAGACAAGAAGAATAAGAAACAAAAACTCTGATTGGATGAGTCCCATGACTGGAATGTCATAATGGAAGGGTATAATCATTTAAAGATATACAGACCAAAAAGGAAGGGAGGAGGAGTAGCTTCACATTTAAAAGATGTGCCTCAGCTAAGGGAGAAAATTCACAATGATATCACTGTAGGGCTGGACTGGGATGATTTCTGTTTAAGCAAAACTAAATTGGAAGATGTTTTCTTGGATAAAGTTGCCAAACATTACAGCAGTAATGGAAAACTTAAACTATCCTGATGGAAGAGAAACCCTGCCAAGAATGTCAGGTCCAACAAATTCTTCACTTGCTTCGCTGACAATTTCATTTTCCAGAAAGTGGAAAAAATGATAAGGACACTGGCTCTCTTCAACCCTACTCTCACCAACAGGGAAGCAATGCAGTGAAATGTAAGTAGTGGCAACCTGGCATAGAAGTAACCATGGCTTCTTTTATTTTGTTATACATGAGAAAGAGAAGGTAGAATGTATTTGGATGTGCAGTCTGGTCTTTAATACAGCCCATTTTCAATAATTTTAAGAATATAATGTAGTAGATTTCATAATCTGAATACTTAAACAGAAGGGAGTTGCAGGATGGCTAGGAATTTCCATAAAATATTGATGGGATGCACAAAGAGTTCTAAGGAAAAATAAAAGTTGGGGGTATCCAGAGAAACCTTTGGGGCTAAATAAAGAACTTTTCACATGAACTGAGAGCTAAAAGACATGTACACACACACACACGAAAGATGATGTAAATCACTCAGAAATAATGCAAACAAGCAGGACTACATTTAGCCTACCGCACCAGTAGAAGATAAGTCAGGAGAGGTAAAGGTCTAAATCAGATCAAACTTGCAACAAATGTTAAAATAAATTTTAAAATGCTTGCTATGTTTGTAACAAATTGAAAAACAAAGGAGTAGTAGGTTCACTATGTGGAGAAGATGGAAAGAAAATAATGAGTAAAGGTGGAACTACTTAATTAGCTTTGCCTCTTTTCTCCAAAATGAAAACAATATTAAACCCAATCAAAGTAGAATAAAATTTTGAAAGAGAGGGCTACAGCCCAAGATAGGTTAAAAGTATACAGGAATTTGTTGTTGTTGTATGCCTTCAAGTCATTTCCGACTTATGGTGACACTAAAGTGAACCTATTATGGGTTTTGTGTGGCAAGATTTGTTCAGTGGAGGTTTGTCATTGCCTTCACCTGAGGCTGAGAGCATGTGACTTGCCCAAAGTCACCCAGTGGTTTCATGTCTTGGCTTCCAGAGTCACAGTCCACAGCTATGCCATGCTGGCTCTCATACTGAGCTAATTTTTAGCACAAAGAGATGGTACAGAAAAGATTAGCTGTTTTAAATCCATTCAAACCTCCAGGGTTTTATGAACTACATCCAAGAGAACTTTTAGATGAAGTAATAAGGATAAGATAATCAGCTGGACAGATGCTAATGAACTGGAAATGATCATTAACATCTCAGAAGTCAGGATTAGCATTCAAGACTACCACAATTGACTGGAGAACTGGAGCAAAACTAGTAAAAAGAATTATTGGGCCAGTACAGACTGGCCCTTTAAGATGCCCTCATCACGTGCTAGGGTTGCCTCGGGATGGCGCTTCCAGATGCCCCTCAATCCTAGCATGTGATGAGGGCATCAAAATGGTGGCGCCCTGTACACATGGGTGCTGCCATTGTTACGCAAGCGCCACGCGGCATCCGCATGGCACCACACAGCGCTTGCATAAGGAGTGTGCCAGTGGTGCACTTTTTGCGGGTTCTTTTTACTCCGCAGGGAAGCCGCACGGTTTGGCAGCAACGGCTTCCCTGTAGAGAGAAAACAGGCACTGGCAGAGCGCCATTTTTCGGTGCTCTGTACTGCGCCATAGATGGAATAAATATAAAGTGCTGCACTTAAACAGGAAAAATAGATGTACAAATATAGGATGAGTGATACTTGACATGACAAGAGTATATGCAAAAAGACATGAGTCAAAGGATGAGGGGTCTGGAAGTCAGGTCCTATGAGGAACAATTGAAATTTCTAGCAATGTACAGCATGGAGAAAAGAAGAATGGAAAAGACTATGAAAGCTATTTTCAAATATCTAAAGTGCTGCTATGTTTCCATGAGCTTGTTTTCTGCTGCTTCGGAGAACAGGATCTGAATGAATCTATTCATTTGGAAGAACTTCTGATGACAAAAGGAATCTAACACTGGAATGACTTCCTTGGATGATGGTGGGCTCTCCTTCATCAGAGTTTTTCAGACAGAGATTGCACAGCCATCTGTCAGGAATGCTTTTAGTGTGGATTTTATATTGGCAGGGGGGTGGACTAAATTATCATTAAAGTACTTTCCAGTTTTGAAATGTGATGCTGGAGAAGAATTCTATCGATACCATGGACTGCTAAAAAGACAAATAAATGGGTCCTAGAGCTAATGTGTTATCTCCCCAGAAGCCAACTGATATTGCCATACTGTGAACATATAACAAGAAGACATGTCTCACTAGAAGACAATAATTCTTGGTAAGGTAGAAGGCAGTAGAAAAAAAGGAAGACCACAGTCCAAATGGATAGAATCAGTCAAGGAAGCCATGGCCTTGAGCCTACAAACCTGTGCAGAGCTGTTGATGATTGGGTGACTTGGAGGTCTCTTCTTCATAGGATCACCTTTTCTGGTTGATTAGGTCTGCTGATGTCTACTGTTTTATGGTCCTTGTTTTAGAGTTATTTTAATGATATGTTGTTAAATTTATAATTTCCAGCCTTTTTGTTTTTAAATTGTACGCCATAAGCAGGCTTTTCTGTATTTTGACTATTTACTTTGTGTAAACCTATGGCATTTTATAAATAAACATAACAACAACAACAATAACAACAACAATAACAATAACAATAACAATAATACTTAATGGCAGTTAATAACAACTTTCCAACTAATATGATTTTGTTCTATAACTCCACCTAAGAAGTGCCTGCATCATTTAATTAATATTGCAGCTGCTGCTATTTGCATCTGAAGCAATCATACTTCACTCATGGAGGATGTTAAGACTTTAAATTCCAAGGTAGCTTTGGAACTGTTTAAAAATGAACTAACTTGGCACAGAGGCTTTAAACACCTCTAGGAGACATTAGGTAATGTAACTAACAGCTCAATCCTATGCATGTTTATTTAGACTGAGCTCAGTTGGACTCATTCTTTCTCTTTTTTCCTTTCTGTTTTCTTTATTGTGTGTGTACATGCCTGCCTACCTGCCTGTACTCTGTGTGCACACACACAGTTTCTTACTGCGTAAATGTTAAATACACATTACAGACACTTTGGCACAGGAAGCAACATAAATCGGCAGGATCAAACAGGTTCCTATAGGTGCTTTAAAATGGATTTAATTTTTAAAAATCAAATTTCAAGGTATGTAGCACAAAAAAATTGTCTCTCTACCTGTTTGCAGTGTGTCAGGCACTGTTTGCTCTAAACTGGGTACAGTTCCTTCAAATTTCACACATTTGTGTAAAAAGTTTCAAAAATTACAGCTGTTCATATTTTCTGGTACAATTCAATGGGAGATCCAAAGATGCAGATTTCTGAATGTCAGTTTGGATTCAGAATCCAAAGCAAATCAGAATGGATCCAAATCAGAAGTGATTATCAAGTGATGAATAAGTTCTACAAGTCTGAATTCCCTTTCTTTTCAACTGCGTTAACCATGGTGTAAACAAACTTTCAGGTAAGTGAATTTTTCCACATACACTTTAGTAGAGCTGTCCACAATACATAGCAGCTCCTTCTTTTCACTGAAAGGAAAGAGAAGCAAACATTGGAGGGTTTCACGACAAGTTAATTGTGCAAATCCATCACTTCATTGCTGCACTTCAAGTATTAAGCTGCATGAGTGAATAGCCATCCCATCAAAGTGAATACCCACCTAAGTACAGGGGGGGGGGGTTTTTTTTTTTTTTTTTTTTTTTTTTTTTTACTGAAACAAATCACAGGCTGAGTCTGATGGTGCAATGTGGAACAATTCTCGAGTCATTCAGCACTTAGCAGACTGATGGTCAAATCAAAGTTCTATTCCCAGATGTCACTGGACTGTCAGGGATGATGGGAGTTGTAGCTCTTCACCTCTGGCTCTAACTCACCACCTTGTTATGCAGTGGTGCTGACCAGCTTTGGTCAGTGGTTAATGCTTTTCTTCCAAAGCTGCAGAGTTTCAGAGAATAGTCTGAAGACCCTGACAAACTCTCCAAGTCTTCTCACTCTTCTTCCTGAGATGTCTCCAGGATTCTGCTAGCTCTTCTATCTTCACTCAAGACACCAGACAACTCAGTAGTCTTATATAAAAGATCTACTTTATTCTACTATATACAAATACTATATGCCCTCACAATCTCCAAAACACTCCAGCTATCCACAACTACCCACAAACTACATTGGCAAACATTGCTATTATTATAGCCATTTGTTAATCATCACCCACTTAGTCAGTTTCCACCCAGTGGGCGTGTACATTCATTCTGATTGGTTCACATAGTTCAACCCATACTTAAGAATTTCATCATCTCACCTTGTACACTTAATGAATCTCAGGTGTTTCCAATTGTATATTCTATAATTCTGTCCTTGACATTCAAGCCTTCTAAATTACATTAGCTTTTTCACCTGTGTGGCTTCTTAATTGCTCTTGCTTAGTCATTGTGACTTTCACATACATGCTTTATTTCTACTACTGTATGTCCCATGTTGCATTTTCTTTAACAAGGACTTCAGTTCCCAGAAGCTGTATCCAGCAGAGCCAATAGTCAGAGATTCTGGAGGCTGTTGTTCAGTATGAGAAAACAAGACTAGGAGTCATTGGACTTGATAGTGTAGATACATTTCACTGCATACAGGCAGATATAACACACAAAAGCTGCCTCTATCAGCCCGGTTTTAGATCAAGTGATATATGGATATTCCCTCTCAGATCTGCACCGTCAGTCATTTATCAGCTTATAATGGAACAGCATTATATAGAAGTGCATTATATAAGTGGTAGTAACTGAATGTGCTTTTTCTCATTTTCCATCCTCATTTCCCTTTTCCTTTTGTGTTATGCCTCTTAGATTGTAAGTTGTTCTGATAAAATGTCTTTATGGCTTTAGCAGAAACTGTAGTATGCTGTTGTAAGATTAACTAAATAAAATAGAACACAATTACTCCAGAGTAAGTGGGTCCAAGGATTACAGCTATTTTTCTCTAAAATGCTTTTTCCAAAGCATGAAATAGGAACTGATCCCTAGAGACACAATAGTGAACACTCTTTTGACATGTTTCAGGTATCAGTTTCATTATGTTGTCAAGAATACTGTTTTAAGACAGTAGGGGAAAATAAGGAACACTTTTTATTACTTTGTCTAATAGAAATAGATTTTTGAGGTGAAAAATAGCAACACAAATGCAGGTTTATCTCTTTTTAAATTTGTTCTAAACTTGTACATCTTTTGACATCTTTCTTGCTAAGAAAATTACCTGTTTGAGAAATATTGTATAAATGATTTCAGTCTTTAGCTGTGGCTGTGTATTGTACAAGCCACAATACATTGCTATTTTCAATAAAAACCCAAACAGACATGTTGATGGAAACTCCTCCGTTCTTTTGTTAACTCTCATGTTTGTTGTTGTTGTTGTGTTCCTCCAAGTCATTTTTGACTTATGGCAGCCCTAAGGTGAACCTATGAGGGTTTTTTTCTGGAACTGAGAGTGTGTGACTCACCCAGGGTCACCCAGTGGGTCTCCATGGTTAAGCAGGGAATCGAACCCTGGCCTCCATAGTCATAGTCCAATGCTCAAACCACTACCCCATGCTGGCTCTACCTCTCATGTACCAGGATTATTACTTTTTAAAAGGCACTGAGAGAATTTTTGTATATTTTCTGACCCTAATGAGAATTCATACAGCATATGGGTTGGTAGGAGAGCTAGCATTCTGGGTATGCTTATGGTTAGTGGTAGGGTTTAATGCATGTTTCTTTGATCTCCTGAATTTATGAAGAATTCCTGTATCTCTCCCACACAGCACAAATAGAGGCAACCTACTGACAACCAGAGAACAGTTCATCCTCCATATCCACAGATTCTGCATTCATGGATTCAACCATTCATGGATTGCAAATATTTGAAAAAAATAATAAACCAAAAAACAAACCTATTAGGGATACCTTTTTATTCCACTATTTGAGCTGACGATTTCATAGAATATCTGCATTGTATGTCTAGATGTGTGGAACTTTCAATACAATATGGCCTTAGGGGGTAAATTTAGTGGTGCCTGGGGCTTAAATTTACTTTTTATGGAGTTGTAGTGCATGGAGCGTAACTTATTTTTTTAAAGAGACATGAATTCATATGGGGGGCATGACACAAGAGGAGACATGCTACTTTTTCCTCCCTGTCGCATTATTGTAACACACATCCTTCCTTATAAACTAGTTGCCTCATGAAAGATATAAAGACATCTCTATTATAACACTTCTTGCTGAGCATTTTTCTCCCATAAGCTTAAAATCTTCCCAGACGTTCCCCCTCATAAAGGAAAAGTTACTCAATTCCTATGATTCATTCATTAATTCGATCCCTTCTCTAGCTCTACAGAATCCCTTTTTAAGGGGCAGTAACTAGAACAGTACACTGCATTTCAAGTGTGGTTGTATAAAGCAATGATAATTCTTGAGATAGTATAGCCCTTGGACAGCAATGAAATAAACTGTACCTTGGAGGGGACAACAATATCTATTGGTAGAATGGCACAATGAGAGGAGAGTTAACTCCAACTCTCTTAACATCCTATTCCTGATCTAAATCTCTTCCTTGATCACCCTTAACCCATCACTACTAGATGGAAGTTCTTTAAAGAACATTTGCAGTTAACCATCGTCATGCATAGTTTACCCTTAAAGAGTATTAAAATCAGTAAAATAAAGTTAAGGTTTTAATAATCATGATACATTCTTTTTCTCTCAAATTGTGTTTCTTACAATTTAATCACAAAGGAAAGAAAATGAAACATATATGTGTGCGAGGTTGCGGGTGTGTTCTGTTTCTTTCAGATTCTCTCTGTATCTTTAGATTGGATTTTTAATTCCAATGCTGTGACATAGCTCATTAACTCTGAAACTGTGATGTTCTTCAGTCTGACAGTTTACATTGTTAATAATTAGCTTTTCAGTATAGCCCCTCTTTTGGTAATTAATTTTATGTCAGAATTTCTCTATTCATTATTGTCAGGTAACACAAAATGCAAGCAGTGGCTGTTTTTACGTGGTGCCAATGAGCTCCAGCATTTTTTGTGCTCTATCTAATAACTGGGCTACCATAAACAATCATCCTCTGTATCATTGCTTTAAAAGGCTGTAGGGCAGAGGTAGAAAGCATATGACCTTTCAGGTGTTTTTGGATTACAGCCCTAGTCCTATAGCCCATAGTGTGAGTTGCTGAAAATTTCAGTCCAGCAACATCATAGAGCTACAGATTACCCACTCCTGAGTTGTATATGTATGCACCTTCAAAGTCCCCTGCTGACTTATGGCAACCCTATGAATTTCATAGAGTTTTTATAAGCAAGAAGTACTTAGAGGAGGTTTTGCCAGTTCCTTCCTCTGAAGTATAGCCTTCAGCACCTGGTAGTTGTGGGTGGTCCCCCATGCAAGTACTAAGCAGTGCTGACCCTGCTTAATTTCCAAAATATACAGGATCTGATGCATTTAGACCCCAGAGATTGTGAAATAGTTTTATCAGTACAACTGATACAAACATTATTTTATTATAATTTATTAAACAATAGTAAAAGTTATCAGTTAAGGTAACATTGATCTGTAGGTATTATCTATCAACTAGACCTCAAGCTCTTTTCCTTCTTTAATAAGGTGTACAATAATGTGAGTTTAGACAAATTTATGGGAAACAGGACTATCAGCAGGTATTTAACTAAGTCCAAAACACACTGCAGAAATAATCCAGTTTAAGACAGCTCAATGCTAGGGAATTCTTGGAACTGCAGTTTTGTGAGACATTTTACCTTCTCTGACAGAGAGCTCTGGTGCCACAATAAACTACAATTTGCAGGATTCCCTAGCACTGCACCAGGGCAGTTAAAGCAGTCTCAAACTGGATTATTTCTGCAATGTGTTTTGGCCCCAAGACTGGTAAACTGAGCTTTAGTCTTTGGAGATGGTTATTGCTGGAGTATCAGTTGTCTACAGAATAGTAGAGATCTTTTTTTTTCCTTCATGTTCTTCTGTGGGATTTCCAAAAGCATCAGGAAGCCAGTGCTCATTGTTCAAAACAAGATTAGATAATAAATCCAGTGATGGAAGTACACAGTTTCAATGTCTAATGGGGCTTTCTGAAGGAAAGGAGAGTTATATGAGATCCATCTGTCCCAGAGGCTTGATAGCTCCTTGGAGCTGATAGTTGTTGGTATTTGTTGTGTGTGTGGTCTTCATCTCCCCCTATTGATTTGCAGACTTTTTTTCTATCTCCATCCCCCCCCCAAAAAAAAAATTGTTGTCTTCCATTGAAACCAATAGGAAGAATAATTAGTATGCTAACTTCAATCTGGTTTATTTTGTTGGCCAATTCTGGGGTGATCCCGGGAAGGCAAGAGGCTGGCTGAAATCATACCCCAACCCATCCTGAAACCCTCTATCCTTCAACTTGTGGGATACAATAAGAGAAATAAATAGATATAAGACCTGACTTACAAAACCAGTAAACCAAACAAAAGTAAACCAACCAAATATCAGGAAATAAATAATAAATAATTGTTGCAGTTGATGTACCACTCAATAGTCCACATATACATAAAATATAGCCAAAACAAAGTTTTAATAGATGTGAACAGCTGTTGGGCATGAATCTTTAACTGGACCAATATTAATGGCAATGGATCTAAGCAAACCTTCAATAAAGCAAGGGGCAGACATGTTGAGAATGTGAGGAGTTAAGGTAAGAGGCATATTTATTCTTCTTCTGTAAGGAATTCTACATGAATGTGTTTGGCTTAGTCTAATGGAAACTAGAAGATTAAAAGAACTTTAATGTTGACCACTGAAGAGGCTGACAGTGTCAAAATGGGTCTGGCCCTCAGTTAAGACTCCAACAAGGTGAGGGTTGCTCTTTAATAATTATCTAAATGTCTGTGTTAATTTACTGGATTATTGGGTAAAAATGAAGACAAATGATCTCCTAATAGTGCAGACGAATATCTAACATTTCTCTAAACTCATTTTTTTTAGAGTCTAATTTTTTCCCAAGCAGGTAACAGAACATACATTACGATAACGAATCCATATTTTAACAATGAAAGGGAAAGCTGCCTAGAAATTTACATGTACATTCCATAAAAAGAAATTATTATATATTTCAGTGCTGAGTAACTTCACTTGGCAGGAAGCCTTACCTAGCTCAAATGATATTCTTAAGTGATTATATGACTTTAAGTAGACTAGTAGACATATTTTCTAAAGTTGCATTATCTTTCATGGTAAGGACATGATGCAGAGGGTATTATCAGTGATCAAGAAAACTTGATGTTATTTTTATGATACGATTCACATGTTACAGTCAAAATTTTATTTTTGCTTCAGTCATAAACTTTTAATATTAATTTACCAAATAATTATGACATATTCTCAGGCAAATGGACTTTTGTCCAATTGGACTGTTTTGGAATTTGCATATTGGTGATGGGACCCAAGTTTAAAGACAAAATTTATTCATGTTTCATATGCACAATATACACATAGCGTGAAGGTAATTTTACATAATATATTTTTAATAATGTTGTGCATGAGTCAAGTTTATGTACACTGAACCATAAAAAAGCAAAGGTGTCACTGTCTCAGCCACCCATGAAAAATGTTGTTGGAATATTGTGGATTTCTGACTGGACAATAAAATCAAGAATATTATATCCCTAAATTAAAAAAAAATTGCTGGCTGGCATGTAAAATATAGAATACTATTCATTTAAACTGAAATTACACTATGTATAAATAATCAAACAAAAATATAAATTTCAAATAAAGACTACAACTGTGATATCAGCTTAAAATTATTGGTGTCACACAGCTGCACTGACCTTGCTGGATTTATTGTTGCAAATTAAATGAAAATATCAATAGAGGTTCACAATCATCATTGTTTATTATAACCACAGATGTCACAAACAATAATAATTAAGTCTCATTGTATAACATCTCATAGCATAATAAATTATTTCATACCATCATTACTGTATATTCACCATAATGAAGAACAAAAACTGCAAGTTAGCGAAATAGCATAGCTTTAATACAAAATTCACTTGTACAGTTCAGCAAGCTCCTGTAATCTTTTCTCAAAGAACAAAGCATTGGATTGCAAGTGTAAATCCATTTAAAATGGCAAAAAAAAAAAAAAAAAAAAAAAAAAACAACCATTTCAAGTTTCCGTTAGGTCTGCAGGTGCCATGTATTCCAGAACTCAAGAAAATCACTTGTCATTTACCTTCAAAACTTTGGCTTCCTGCATTCCGCTGGGTCTCATTCTTTCTGTACTAGAGAAGGTGTGGTGGTGAAGTTGACTGACACTGCTGTCCAAAGCACTGGAAGATGACAATATGGTAAGCCTTGTCTGGCTTTACACTTAGTGCATCATGAAGAAACACATATAATGGGTTTGGTTTCAAAATGATATCCTCTTTTGTGAGTTTCTTTACAACTAATGCTTCCAGTCAAGGTTCTCTTTTGCAAATATTCAGCCATCTTCTATGAACATTGGAGAGTGAGCTGTTCTATTCCCAGAGTTAAGTAGTTGGGCCAAAGTGCAATGGTTTGACTTGGGCTGCATCTACACTGCATAATTAATGCAGTTTGACACTGTTTGATCTGTCATGGCTCCATCCTATGGAATCCTGTGATTTTTAGTTTGTTGTGGCATCAGTGCTTTCTGACAGAATAGGCTAAATATGTCATGAAACAACAAATCCTAGAATTCCATAGTATTGAGCCATGGCAATTAAAGAGGTATCAAACTGCACTAATTATGCAGTGCAGATGCAGCCTAGAAGGATGTTTACTGGGTGAGTTGCTGCCAACATTCTGGCTATTGACATCCACAACAACCATTCCACATGTGTTGTTTTGTGTAGATAGCTAAGGGCCCAAGCAGACAGGCCAAAATAAAGCTGCTTCGGGTCACTTTGGAGGTATGCTGTTTAAATTATGTATGCGTCCTAAGAGACCAGAAGCTGCACCAAAGCCATGCTCCAGTCCTAAGGACTGGAGTGCAGCTTTGGTGCAGCTTCTGGCCTCTTAAGATGTGTGTGTCATTTAAACAGCATACCTCCAAAGTTACCCAAAACAGCTTTATTTTGGCCTGTCTGTTCAGGCCCTAAGATAACTCTCCAGTGAATGGTCACTTTCTTCACTAGGTTTTTCTGAGCCATTCCTCCTACAACACATCTACTTTCTCTTGTTTTGCAAGTGCAGTTAGAGCAAAGTTGCAACATATGAGAAGAGGAGAGCTTGGAGAAGCTGCTTTTTGAATTACAACTTCCAGATGTAGCCGTAGCCATGATGGTTTGTGTAATCTGGGAATTGTGAGCTATAACCATGATTTCCCAAGCTCTGGGAACATAGAACTTTATCACAAGGGAAAACTGGGGTTTAAACAGTGAATATTCCATGAAAATCACATGATCACAATTAAGATTTTCACATTACATCACAATTAAAGAGTCATTAACCTGGGAATATTCAGGGAATAACCAACAACAAATCATTCATGGGATTTCACCATGAATGATTTGTTGCTGGTTATTCCCTGGTTATTCCTGGGATAATGATGTGTTTGAAAATCTTAATTGCGATTGCATGATTTTCACAGGATATTCACTGTTTAAACCCTCATTTTTCCCCTATGTGATAAACTCTATACTTGTGATTTGACTTTTTGTAACCACTATAATCTCCTGCCAGTGATTATATATCTAAAATGTTGTAGTTTTGTTAAAGTCAGGTAGATTCACTATCATAATATCTTGGAAAATATGGAATCACTGTTTGGAGATATTGAAACAGAGATTTTTCTAAGATTACTTTAGCAGAAAGAATAAGTCCTAATGCTAGATTTCCATTAAGAATAAAGCAATGATCAAAACATGTTATTATTTAATTTTATACATAAAAAGTCAAACTGCCATTACTGATTTACACATTCAGAAAAATGATCAACCAAGGAGAACTCGGGGCTTCTAAAATGACTCTGTTAATTGTCAAAGCAGGATTACTGGCACTGTGTGATATAAACACAGATGCAACATATTAGCATGAAGGATCTCAAGCAAACTGTATATAGGCATTCTTGATCTGAGCAAAGAAAAAAAATCCCCCCAAATTAAAAAGCAAATTGCACAAGTGCTGAAAGAGATCCATGAGGTGCTGCACTGGTTTGTAAAAAAAAAAGTGTTCAGGGCATAAGGAAAACATTATATTGAAGTCTTTGGCAACAACCACAAAGAAGTTTAGGTTATTGCATGCATGAAATTATCATGTCTACATAAATATTGTGACTACAGGCAGACTGGAAGACTATCACTATGATATAGTCAGATTGCTTTTGACAGAATTCTTCCACACAGAATACTTTGGGGGCCAACCATTCTCATGCACAGGTTATGTATCAGAGATACCATGAACCATTCCCTCAATCTTTTAATCCCACATGTGATTATTCCTCTGCACCTTCATTTCTGGCCAGGTCTCCAGGTTTATACTCTGGTACATGTGAGCAGAAAGCTCAAGAAAGTGAAAAGAACACAAACAGCTTCCCATTTCATTCCTGTCCAGTGGGAGCTGGTGACCCGAATGTCAGTAGAGCAGTTAATCTGCACTGGGTTTCAGTCCAAACTTTAAAAACCCTATCCAAGTTGCTGAAGCTATTTTGGAATAATAGTGCTAATCTATTTTTATATTATCTTCAGTTTCTAAAGGTTGTATTTTGGCACCATGTTTCTCAGGCTGTGTTATGTTTTGGCACCATGATTGCTTTAGTGTTCCTCTTTCGCTTCACTCTAATTTTGCATATAAGCTGTTCATGGCCTATGTCACAATCTGCACCTGGTCTTGCTTTGCACAGAAAATGAAGCTTCTCCATGTTCTGTTTCCAATTATATAGTCTACCTGATTTCTATATTGGTCATCAAGTGATTCCCATGTATACTAATGTTTGTTAATGCTACACTGAAGAAGGCAGTAGTAAACTACTCCTGAAGCCTTCTACCTTGAAAATCCTATGATGAGACAATCCATAACAAAACAAGAGATAGTACTAGAAGATGAAACTTCTAGGTTCAAATGTATTTAACAAACTACTGCGGAAGAACAGAGGACAAGTATGAGTAGCGTTGTGGCTAACAATGCAACTGGACTCAACCTGAAAGAACATTGACATGCTCAGAGGTGAAAGGAAAGTATGAAGCTGCATAACACACATTATAGAAACATGGAATGTGAGAAGCATGAATAACGGGAAACTAGACGTTGTAAAACAAAAAGTTGAAAGTATAAACATTGCAATACAGTGGGCCCTTGGTATCTGCTGGGGTTTGATATCAGCTCCCCCTGTGGATACCAACATCCATAGATGCTCATCCAATTAACTACAATGGTGAAGTAAAATGGTGTCCCTTATATAAAATGGCAAAACCAAATTGCTTTTTGGAATTTATATATTTTTGAAATATTTTCAAGCCATGGGTGCTTGAATTCTTAAACTGAAAAATCCATGGTTATGAAAAGCTGACTGTACTCAGGATGAGCAAGCTAAAATGGCTAGGCATGTGCCATTTTAAGTCAGATAATTATAGTATTTTACCCAGGAAACAGAAATCTAAGAAGAAATGGGGTGGCATTAATAGTAAGGAGAGTTGTAGCAAAAGGAGTCAAGGGATATAATGAAGAGCCTGACCAAATCATATCAGTAAGACTTTGGGGAAACTTATCAATATAACACTTGATTTAGAATGTTAGAATTATAAAGTTGGAGGTGCCCATAAGGGTCATCTAGTTCACTCCCTCTTATGCATGAATGCATAGTTCAAACACTATTGAGAAATATTGGTTTAAAAGACCTCCATTTAACGTGAGTTCACCGGTTTATGAGGCAGTGCAACCCACAGTTGAACAGCTTTTACTGTCAAGATATGTAAAGTTTAAGTCGAATGTCTTTCCTTTCAATTAGAAGCCATTGGATTGTGCCTTAGTTTTTGAAGAAGTAGAAAATGTGCTTGATCTATCTTCCAAATAATATCCATTCAGATATTTAAAGATCATCATCATGTTTTTCAAACACAAAGTACTGAGATTACAAGGAGGTGAAGAACATGAGGGAAAAATATGGCCTGGTGCCTAATCAATACAGTGGTGCCTCGGGTTACGAAATTAATTCGTTCCGTGGCACCGTTCGTAACCCGAAAAGCCTTCGTAAGCCGAATTGCCATAGGCGCTAATGGGGAAAAGCCGCGATTCCGTGCGAAAAAGCCGAAAAAAGCACCAAAAGTTTTTTCGTAACCCGAAAAAACATTCGTAACCCGGAACAATGTTTTCCTATGGGATTTTTTCGTATCCCGAAAATTTCGTAACCTGGGTATTTCGTATCCCGAGGTACCACTGTACAATATAGTCATCCAATCTTGTTTACCCATTTCAAATAACCCTGTTGCCCATGTTACCACAAAGAACAGCAATATCATATGCTACAAGATGAATAATCTGTTGGAAGGATTGGTAAGAAATAGGACTATATTTAATTTATTTCTTCCTGTGATGGTTTCAGTGAATGCAGTGAGTAAAGTTCTTGCACGACAGCTTCAAATTTACTGCTTTCTAGAAGATGAGAAGCTGTCTTTTGTTCTAGCCTTAGGGCAGAAGCAAAAACACTGAAGGCTGATTCCTCTCTAGCCACATTTTCAAAGACTCCAGGGATGACAGTTGCTTTTCTTGAAAGGATTCATTTAGTGAAGTGGAGAAAGAAGAAAATTCTAAAGGAGGTCTTGAGAAGCAGCTGCTCTCTCCTTTCTGCTGACTCTGTCTCAGAGTGGTATGTGTCAGGAATCTGGACATATAATGTACTATTGTTCACTACTGCAGAGATTGGGATGGGACTCACTGGAGTACTGATGTGAGTGTTTGGGTATGCACTCACACCACACACAGAGAACCCACAAATGCTCATGTCCATTGTTTAGCAGCAGAAAATACTTAGTTCCTATGTCTGTATCCCAAAATTAATTGCTTCTCACCATTTCCCACAGTACACTCTGGGCACCTGGAATGCTTAACAGGGTTTAAAGAACATACTCTATGTGTTGGTATGGAAAGCCTAGCATTAAATGGCATTTCAATGAAAGCAACTGCTTTTATTTATCCATCTTCATGATAACACTCCTCAGATCGTTTCCTCTATGAGAGTCCTATTTAAATAAATGATCTAAATTATTTAAATAAATAATATCATGCATATGGAGTTCAGTTAAATATATTACCCCAAGCGAGTTCAATATGACAGTACAGAGAGCAGAAATCATCACAGACCCACTATACTTACTGATGTAAGCAATGAAAAGACCTGGGTCACCTCACCATAGGCATCCTTTAGACAGCAGTAAGGCTCAGATATCTCATTAGCCAATTCAGATGTATTTGAATTTCCTTGCAAGTCTGCTTGCAAGATACACTAAATAAGAATATAAATTTTTAAAAAAACTAATGGCAATCACAATTTTATTTCAAGGTGCATTTTTTTAAAGTATATGTCTGAACAAATGATAAATGAAGATAACTATGTCATAACAAATAAAAAAATCATCATAGGGTCCCTAAACCTTGCCTTCTGATATTTTTGGATGTCTTGCCTGGTGAATTTCTGTAAAAGATGCCATTTTAATTAAGGAAAAAAGCTAGGGTAACAAGAAATGAGCCACCTCTCTCATTCAAATTCTTACCATAAACACATGCACATCCACAAAACAAAGCTCTTGTTCTTCTAGAATTTATAGCTTTCTTAATTAAGGCCACCTCTGACAATTTTAATAAAAAAATGGTTCACCAAAAAATATGTCTCCCCTCTTTCGGAACATCCAAATATAAGCTTCAATGTGATTGACAATTTTCAATAAAACTATGCTGGCAGCCCACCATGGCACTAACTTTCCATGATGGTGGAACTGTATACTCCTGTGAGGCAAGGGGCTATGCTGATGATAGCAGCCCTGCTGGTAGATTCTCATATTTCCATTTCTTGGCTCACAATGGAGACTACCATCAAGAAATCAGAAGGACCTGAAAGGACAGTTATAAAGATCTAGAGAACAGTGTAATATATAGCATTGAATACTAAAATTAGGATTGCCCATGCCATTGTATTTCTAATTTCTATGGCCTGTTACAGACAGCCAAAATAAAGCTGCTTCGAGTCACTTTGGAGGTATGATATTTCAATGATACATGTGTCCTAAGAGTCCAAAGGCCGCACCAAAGCCACGCTCCAGTCCTAAGGACTGGAGTGCAGCTTTGGTGAAGCTTCCAGACTCTTAGGACTCATGCATCATTGAAATACCATACCTCCAAAGTGACTCGAAGCAGCTTTATTTTGGCTGTCTGTAACAGGCCTATGTATAGTTATAAAAGCTGGACAGTGAAGAAATCTGATAATGAAATAACTCATTTGAATTGTGGTGTTGGAGAAGAATTCTATGGGTCCCATGGAATGCTAAAAAGGAAAATAAATGGCTCTTAGAGCAAATTATCTTCATTTGGCAATGCTGTTGTGAGACAAACATGGCCAGAGTATGCACTATCTGTCTCTGGCAAAAATCCCTTGCAATTAGGCAATTAGTGGGATGCTGTTTTTAGCTTCACTGTTATTTCCCCCTTGTTTGTATCAGTGAGATGAATGTTGCACATATTTGTACTGATGAAATGACATTATTCAAAGGCCAATAGGTCACATTATACCACTGTCTGCTGATATTGTCTTGGTAGTACCCAGCATTGTAAGGCTATGTAGACTCTCTTGTATGTTAGGTAGACTAAAAAAAATGCTTGCCCTTGCCTAAAATAACCTGAAACATGCAACTGATAAATGACTGAAAGTCTTGACATCAATACACAGTTAAACTAGTATTGTGGTATAGCTCTTAAAACCAATGGCAAAATTACAGTTCCTGTTGATATGAAAGGTTTTTCCATTAACATGAAGTATGACCAGAAGCAATTATCTATAAAAAGAAAAATATCCTAAAGTGTAGGAATTCACAAAGCACATATACAGCACAAAGCTAGTCTAGTACAGAGTTCCATTCCAAACACTACTGTGAAAATTAAATTTCCCTTCTGCAAGTAGGCTGTGACCCAGAGTGCAGTCCCATACATATCTCCTCCCTGGTGGCTTCTGTATCAGCAGTGCAGTGAAGTAACTCTGTTACTACTTTTAGTCTGAACATCAAAGGAACTACTGTATTCAAAATACCGAACCTATTTTGAGGATTGGGTACAACACTTTCAAAGTTTATATTAAAACCCAGATTGGTTTATCACCCCATTTACATGCCAGCCGCCAGCCACCACAGATATTTCCTCAGAAATAAACTGATTTAATTCATTAACACTTATCCTGTAGAGCAGTGGTGGGTAACTCCATGGAGACCCCTGCACCTCCTACAGAAAACCCAAATACCTCCATTTGTCTATGTAGTCCCTCTCAAAATGATGACAACAAGTAATGCTGCATGATTTCCTGTTGTCATTTTGAGATGGACTGAAAAGGAAAGTCAAATTCATGTAGGAGGGTGTGGTGAGGTGAGTATTTTTTGCAGATTTTCATGTGTATGGGCCTTTTTCTGTGTTGGGTACAGTTTGCCCACAAATACATGTGGCTGGGGGGGGCACAGAACTGATGTCCAGGGTCTTCATGTGGACTAGAGGTTGCACTATGACCAGTTTATAAGCCATTAAAAGCAGTAGCAGAGCATAGCCTTTTCTACTGATTTCAGTAGGCTTAATTAAATAACCCAGCTGGCTCAAGACATTCAATTTTCCAAGGTGGAATTACTAATCGTACTCCCTCCTCCCTGCTTTATTCACATTCCATCTTTTCATAAACAATATGCTCAAAGCAGCTCACAACAAAGCCAGGGAGAAAAATAAAGTAACATATACATACTGAAGAAAAATCAGAACAGTTATATAAGAACAAAATAAAATATTAATACCGAGTAGCACAACAACAAACATCACTAACATAATAAGTAAATAAAGCTTCAATAAAATAAGTAACCATCTCATTAACATGAAACATCCTTTGCCTTTGCTAGTTACCAGCATCAACAGAAGAGTTTAAAAGAATGCACTGAGACAATTGCCAGTTCCAGGAGCTGCTAGGAAGAGAGCAAAAGATCCTCTAGCCAAGATGGTAAACAAAGCAGTCTCACTGGGTGATGGTGGAAAAAGTACCAGCAGAATGAATGAGACTACTTGAAGCAATGGATGGGAACAATCCCAAATATTGCTAGGAAGAAGGTGAAACGATAGGCTATCTGTTTTGGAGAGGTACATACTATCTAAAGTCATTTTGATACATGAGAAGATCCCACAAGTACCTTGCCTCCTTATTGCAACTAAAAACACAATAATGGTCAGACTGAGTTCTTAAAGTACAGTTCTTGGGTTTTGTCAGCTGTTACTGTTGTCATCATCAAGTCCACTTGTTCCATTCTTTTTAGAATCTGTTTATAGTGATTTCATGGATCTGTGCTATGCTCTTCCACAGGCCTTTAAAGAATGAGATAATCTACATGGGCTGAAAATACCTTTTGGTCCCATTTCTAGCTCTATTGTGGTGGAAATTCCTTTTTGAAATATAAAAACTATAGAAAGATGGAGTCACCTTTGTCAGCCAGAGAGATGGTTTTTGAAATAAAGGCTTGGAGTTTAGGGAAAACTAGAGCAAAGGAATAGTGAGTGCATCTTGACCTAGATGGAAGCTGGCACCAGTAGAAAGACATAACATAAACTACTGAGATAAAGACATTCAGAAGCAAGGTTAGGAAGGAGACTACTGAATTCCTAAAGGAGGGGTAAGGCGTGATGATGCAGTTTTAATGTATGCATGTATTTCTGTTCTGATTGTAAGAATTCTATATGTTTAAATTGTAATTAGCCAATCAGGTGTATTGAAGAAGCCTCTTTGTCTTGAATAATATAAAAAGAGCCATTTTGTCTTGTTCGGGGTTCTCAGCTTTTGGAACTTGAATTCCACTGAGTTCAATGTTTTCCTTTGTCGACAACTGGAAATAAACTTATGGATTTTCAATTACTAGGTCCTCTTGCCGATCCTATTGATCTGCCAATCCTAGAAATCTAAGTTTCCTGAAATTTCTGTTACACTATATTCACACATGATATTCCTTAACTTTTGAGTCAAGCCCCCATTTCTCTTTGCTGCCATAGGTTAAACTTGGGGTCAAAAAGGATTGTGTTGTAGCCTGATTCTTTCTCCTTAAACTGGGTTTTCTTTCATTCTTTTTATGTCTGGTTTGATCTAGCCTCAGCGTTGATTCTGCACTGGGGGAGGAAAGGAATGTGTTTTTGTTTTTTGTTTTTTTCACAGGAACCACCTTTTTTTTTTCTTTCCCGCTTGGAGCCATGCATATATATGAACCACTGTATTGAATTTACTTGAGACTGGTGCAGAGAAGGAGGGTGTATGATACCCAACAAACACAAATGAGGAGCAGGCACACATCTAGGAGGACTTGTGAGATGGATTGGGAGCTAGAGGGCTTGTGAGAGATCTTTTGATCTGGCTACTTCTAGAGAGTCGAAACTGAGCCTAACATTGCAACCATGTGGAAGCCTTTGGCCCATCAGCTTTCTACATCTGCCGTTTCTAGCCTGAGCTATGGCCAGGGAATCTGGACTCACTCACACTGTTCAGCTGCTGAAAGAAAATCCAGTCTTTCTTCCCTTTTTTCTGACCAAAATGAAAGGAGGGCTGAAGAAAGCCTTTACCTGGAAGTAATTTGCCTGAATTAAATGTGGATTATTTTTGAATAGACACACATAGGATTATACTGTTTAAAGCAGGGATACTGCAAATAGATATGCACAAAAAATGCAGAGTGAAAGTTTTTTGTGGGTTTTTCGGGCTATGTGGACATAATCTAGAAGAGTTTATTTCTGATGTTTTGCCAGCATCTGTGGCTGGCATCTTCAGAAAATGCTTGCCTGCAAAGGAGTTGGGTGTGTGTGTGTGTGTGTGTGTTTATACACACACACACACACACATACTGTGTGAACCTGGGAAGGCAGGAGTGCTAATGGCAGGCCTCAGGGTGGGAGGGTATGCAAAGAAGGATTAGTGTCTGCTTGATTAGTGCTCATGGTCTGCTGGGAAACCCCTGACCCTGGGGGATTTCTCATTTGCATTTGCATTTGCATTGTAAGGCTATGTAGACTCAATAAAAATAAAAATAAAAATAAAAAACTTGTCAATATAGTCTAACCTGTGCATATGCATCTTTGAAAGTATAAAGATACATACAAATATTTCATGGAACAGCACACAAGTTCATTTGCTGAGGAGTTTCAGAAAATCCTGAAGACTGCAGCTCATCCTGATCCATGTGGTTGATACTGGATTTCATACAAATGAGACATCTACAAGAAAAGAAAAGAAAACAGTCATGACCCCATACTTTTTTATATACTTGTGCGTGGCTCACAAGACCAGTTTAGAGTCAGTTTAAGGACACTACTGCGGCATGCCAGAGACTGATTTCAATCAAATATTGTCTGGAGCAGATTCAGAAGAAGCTCAAAACATACTATCATGTGAAATTCAACCTCAGCATGGTTACCTGAGGTGGGCCTATGGACTGAAAGGCCAATTTTGTTTGCTTTGATCCCCCACCCCAAATTATAGTGTTATAGTACAACAACGTTTATTAAAATACAAAAAAAAAAGCTCAATTTCACTGATGCACTGTAGTCTAAAAAGTCTTTAAAATCCTTTTAGAAAGCAAAGAGAAAAGTGGAGAAGAGGATTTCCCTCCTCTCTGCCGTTATGTCTCAACAGATTGAGAAAACAAACCCACCTGACTGTGGGAATACAATATTGCTCTGGGAACTGCCAGAAAATTGTCAGAGACAACAGAAATATGATTTGGATATTTAATAAATACAGCATCAAATACCACAATCTCCAGCAACCTCTGTATACATTTTCTCCATCTGGAGAAACCTATTACTGCATTATATAAATGAGCTCCCATATCAGGGGATGTGCTCAGTTAAAAAGGCATGTACATATTTTTTTTAAATACCTTTAGTAAAAGGCTTAATAAGAGATGGGTGTAGGACAAAGAGTGAGGGACTGTGTAAAGTCAGTAGAATTTGGGAGCCAAAAGTCAGAACTTGAAGTCATGTCTGGTTATGACTTCCATTTGGGAGGATTGTCTTTTCCAGTTTTGGATGAGGGGCAGGCAGTTACATGTTCTGAGGATAAACTAAACTCCAGGATGCAAAGAAACAGCCATGTTAGTCTGTTATTCAGTAAAAGGGGGAAAGAAGAGAGGGAGGAGGAATCTAGACAACCTTTGAAGCTCTATGATTTATTTCAGCATGAGCTTTCATGTATTTCAATCCACTTCTTCAGGTGCACTCCAGAGGAGGTGTGTGTGTTTGTATGTGCCTTCAAATCACCTGTTAACTTATGAGAACCCCATGAATTTCATAGAGTTTCCTTAGGCAGGGAATACTCAGAGATGATTTTACCAGTTCCTTCCTCCAAAATATAGCCTATAGAATCTGGTATTTGTTGGTGGTCTCTCATCTCAGTACTAACATCCTGACAGGATCTGGTTTCTTTAGGGTACTTAAGCTACTTCCCTTGTCATAGTATGAATTAGGACTTCCAAAATATGCTTCCCAAAGCAACCAGCTCACCCTGCCTGTAGAATGAAAAATTCACTTGTTTTTTCCCCTCTTTGTAATATGTTTTATTGTTACTTATTATTGTTGTTGTTGTTATACTTTATTACTGTATTATACTGTAGATTTACACAGTGCTGTACATACATACAATAAAATCAATAAAAAGGAAACCTGCCAATGGCATAAATTCTACAAAATACATGTGAAACAATAGATAGTAATAAAAGATAGAATTAGATAAAATAAGGAGGCAACAGACTGAGAATATCAGAGATCAAATAAAATAAAATATCAGATAACAATCGGATAAACAGTCACACAATGCCTGGGAACGCTTCCCTGAACAATGTAGTCTTCAACTCAGTTTTGAAAGTGGTTAAAGAAGTGATAAAGTGATACTTAAAACAAACAAAAAGTAACAACTATTAATACTAAAGTAAGATATACATGTCTCATATCAACAAAACAAACAACATAAAACAAACATTTAACAAGGATACAATGTCTCTATTAGCTAACTCTTAGCAAACATTACTACACAACACACCCCATAAAATGACTTCCCCCCTCTAATTCATGAATATCTTTGAAGTTTTAAAAAAATTCAATCCTCCTTCTTCTCTCTCTTATCCTTTAATTCATTGTGTGTGTTTGTATATATATATATTTTCTGTAATTAGAAATTCTATTGATTTTTTTTAAAAGAAAAGATATCTCATTCTCCCCCTCCTTTACTGGGTATTGCCCAATAACTCAGAAATGGGACAACTATTGGGAACTGAAATTATATTCTCCAGAAGAAAAGATGAACCAAAGGCTTAATCAGTAGCGACAAATTCCATATTAATGTGATGGTGGTATGTAACACATCTGACCTTTGGGGTCACAGTTTACAATTCAGTACTGGTCAGTATTGATCCCTAATTAGATTTTTCTTTCTCTGGAGTCTCCACACAGAGACCAATTACAAGAATGATGTGAAGACAAAAAGGCACCCTTCTTTCCTTTAGGATATCTGCTTTCAGTACCCAAAGCTTTGTATTTATTTAGTGTAGCCTTTCTCTCAGAATGGCTTCCTAGTTGTTAACTACACTTGAGTCAACCTTGGCTAATGACCCTGTAGATGATTTATCTCCAAGGTCCCCTTACTTCCACTTCTTTGCTTAGGTCCTGTAGGCTCAAGACTGTGGCCTATATGACTGAGTCTAACCATCTGGCATGTGGTCTTCCTCTCTTTTTACTGCCCTCTACCTTTCTTAGCATCACTGTCTATTCTAATGATTCATGCCTTCTCAAGATGTGGCTAGATTACAATAGTTTCAATTTAGTGATCCAGGTATCAAGGAAGAATTTGGTCTTGATCTTCTCTAGAACCTAATTGTTTTCTTGACCATCTATGGCATTCACACCACTATTTTCCAGCACCACATCTCTAATGAGTTGATTTTCCTTCTATTGATTTCTTCATTGTCCAACTCTCACATCCACACATGGTGATGGCCTGAACCATCCTCACTTTAGTGTTCAGAGTTATATATGCCATGTTGAATCCATGGTTAAAGAATCCATGGATAAGGTGAGCCAACTGGATTTGATACAAAGTATGGGAACCCTTTGACTCTTTGGCCTGGTTGTGTAATGAAACACAACCTTGAATAACTAAATAAAAAGACATTTTGAATCTTCTAGAGATGGTTTGAAGGCATCTTACACCACTCATCCAGGGATGACCTTTCTTTCACCCAGTAGTATAATTAGGATTGGCATCACCCAGTGTGGTAACTCATGGTGTCACCACCACATTGACCTTCTCCTGTCTCACACCATACAGAATCTTTAGTCATGTTATTGTACTAATGTTATTCATAAATCATAATTCCCATACAGCACTGAATCAAATGATAACAGTTGTGATATAAACAACTATTAAAACTAAAATTATACATTTTAATTACAGTCTCATACGCACAGCCTCAATGTGTTTATATATACATAGTTGCATGTAGCGAAACAGAAACTGGGAAAAAGGTGATGTTTTTAAAGAAAGATTTAAAAGAACAATTTTTTAAAAAAATTAAAATGTTTTTAATGGAAAATTAAATTTAAAAAAAAAAAAACAACCCTGGGGCCTCTCCTTTCTCCTCCCACTGAGCCTCAACCCACTGACACCATCTCTTCAGCATTTTAATGGGACACTGACAAATGCCACAGCCTATTTCTGCCAAAAAGCAGGTATCTGAGGAGCAGTGGTGTTCCTTCCCCCCTTAGTGTGCCACCAAATTCCCTAATAATGCCACTGCTTTCACCAGCTTCCATTTATGATTTCCATTTTGCTGGCCAAAGATATAGATGTATGCATCTAGAACATGCTTGGGGTAGCTGGTGAAGCAGGTTCGTCTGCAGTCTCCTTGTCTCTCTCTTCTGCTGTTCACACATGCCTAGTAATGGATTCTGGAAGCATCTGCTGTTTATCTTGCCTATTGCAAGCAAGCACATACAGCTGCAGTAGGTTCCTGCTTTTTTCCAGCTCAAGCTTTGTTTATTGCTTTATTTATTCCAGACTTGCTGCTGCAAACCGAACCCAAAAGGCTGTGTTTCTCCAGCCCTCCTTCACCATCTTCCACAAATTGATGCTGCTACAAAACCATCCAACTAGCCAGAGGTCAGGACCAGGTGCATAAAAAGGAGCCTCACTGTCAGAGACTTTGACACTGTACACACCACCTGCAAAAGGCAAGCTTGGGCTGCCTCTCATTGCTGCGCAGTGTTACCGCAACAACCAAATGTTATGGTGCTGCTATGCAGCAAAAAAGGAGTGCATGGAAGCAGCTCCAGTTTTCTGCACTGCTGCGATGCCACAAGCACCGTTGGATGGTGTGGTTACATCACAGCTGTGCCATACCATTTGGACGTGGTGCAGCTGCAACATCACCGACATGTGTGACGTGTGCTCAGGGCTGCGCAATCATCTCACCCACCACACATACTAGAGTTAAGGAGCATGCGGTTGGTGCACACTCCCTAACCTTAGTATCACTGGGAACATGCTGCTTTATGGCAGTGTGTACTGGCCCTTTGTTAATTGAGGTGTGCCTACAAAGAACTATTTTCTGATTTGCCCTGACATCTATGAATGTAAGGATGGCAAAGCACTCAGAACAGGCATTTATACATTCTCAGGCTTCATTAATTTTTACTAAAGACAGACTTTTGGCAGTTGTTTTATTTTCTTAGGAAGAAATTAAGAATATGCCTAAAAAGACATTGGTGCTGCTGCTGCTGTTGCTGGGGGGAAACCATGGTGTGCTAGGGAATAAATGAACTGGAATATAGCAAGAAAGAGTTTTTTACTTTTCTGCTTTCAGAGCTAAACTCTTTGTTGGCTTCAGATATATCAATTCTGATTTACAATGTCACTGCCTGAAATCAATAATGAAATAACACATACGAGAGAGCCCGATCAGGTATCATGTTTGATGGCTATCTGTTTAGCAAATAACTTGTTAACATGGTAGTGCACTAGTTCATGCTGTGTATAGTGTAAGCCAGGCATTGCTAAAGTGGCCCTGGGACTGCATGGAGACCCCACAGGATTTCTTTTGTGGCCTTTGGCTCCTCCAGACTCCTGGGACTACCATTTCTCTGACCTTTCTCTGAAAAGGATAAATAGCCTCTCCTGGAAGCTTCCAGGAATAGCAATCTACCTATTAAATAGGTTTTAGGGCTCTTTCTCTTGCATCAAAATAACCATTTTCAAAACCAGATGTCAGCTTCTGGTCACTTCCAGGTTGGGGAGCATTTTTAGCAGCTCACGTGACCCCTGAAAGATTCCAGGGGCAAAACATTGCCCCCAAGACCCACCAATTTTGCCCATCCTGGCTGTATATTTTACACAGAGTAAATGATGGTAGAAGACCTGGCAGGCAGTGAGGCCTCTGACCAGTGAGTGCCTTTCATTATTTTATATTTTCTTTCAAAAAATTAACACAATTATGGAGTTATGGGGAGGCAATTTTAAGTGTAAGAACCTATGTGCAAGAATGGCAAGAAAAGCTTGCTCAACTCCACCTTACTATAAACCTTTGCAAATACAGTGGTACCTCGGGTTACGAAATTAATTCGTTCCGTCGCCGCTTTCGTAACCCGAAAAGCCTTCGCAAGCCGAAAACCCATAGGCGCTAATGGGGAAAAGCCGCGATTTCGTGTGAAATAGTGCCGAAAAGCACCAAAATTTTCTTCGTAACCCGAAATAACCTTCGTAACCCGGAACAGTTATTTCCTATGGGATTTTTTCGTATCCCGGAAATTTCGTAACGTGGGTATTTCGTATCCCGGGGTACCACTGTAGCAGCAAGGGAAAATGCCCTGGGTGGGGCCACACTGAAGGGGAGGCGAGAAGGGAAAAGGAGGAGGCTGACACCACACCTCTGAACAAATCTTGCCAACCAAGCCCCATGATAGGTTCACCTTAGGGTTGCCATAACTTGGAAAAACTTGAAGGCACAACACACACACACACACACACACATCATGGGATTTCCTTCTACCACTCTTTCCTCCATGGCCTTCATCTCTTTTCTGCCATATATTTTGGATTTAAGTTTTATAGATGGAAAATACCTAGTTTTACTGATTGTCCGTGACCTGTGAGCCTTGTTTAGCCAAAGTACAGGGTTAAATCCTTTAAATAAATGAGCACTAAATGCAGGGGCTTTCTTCAAGTAATGAATGCAACTATTATGGACAGTTTGTAACCTGACAGTTCCCCACACGCACACATTGAAACATTGGATTTTTGTGCTAAGGGGAGGCATATATAATGCCTCAGGATGTCTGGGAATGGCATAATTGTGCATATTGATGTCAAACAATGTCTCTTTTCTATGTTTCCATATATCTGGTCCTTTTTTTTAAAAAAACAAACTCATTTGTTTCTGGATATATACACAAACTGCCTTTGCACCATTTCAGATTCAATGTTCCTGCTGCCTGTTTTATGTACATTAAAGGCTTTTACCCTGTCAAACTGAGTTGAGTATTAGGCCTTTGTGCGTCTCTTTAGGCATGGGCAGCAGATGGAGCAAAGACTGCTAAGCCTCAAGCAGGAGCAGATAGTTATGTAGCTATTGTCTACCTCATATTACAACCTTGATTAGTCCAGCATCACGAGCAACACTGAATAGATTTGCATAATTGAAACTTGCATAATAGATGCCATTTTCACTATAACAGCCTTCCGGGATGACTGGGTCCTGGAAGAGAAGTAATCTGAGATAAATAAATAACATATACAGATAACTGAGACTACAAATTAAAGATCAGAAATACATACGATTAACTGGACCATTGTATCCCCTGCCATATGATTTCTTAGTTTTCTAGACTTCCTCACTGCGTCTTAAAACTAATCATTTTAATAATCTCTCTCTCTCCCTCTTTCTCTTAGTTTTCCCTTCCCTTAAACATACACACAGACAGAGATCCAAATGTGCTAAATAATTTTTAAATTAAATGTCTAGGCTAGATTTAATGAAATCACTACTGCAATTAACAGTATAATAGCTTGCTTCCAACAAAGAGGGATGATTTTTGTTTTGTTGTGATTCCTTGAGGTTTTTGTAATTGAAGTTGCTAATTAGTACTGTTATTTAACTTTAAAAGCAATTAGAGACATGCCAGGGGTAAGATTTCAGAAGATTATATTTAAGAAAGCCTCACAGAAGCATAGTGATGAATATGCAAATTAACACACACATTATAATAATATTAAAAACACACCCACACGTTCAGAACAAATGGTTGCTTGCAAAATATTTGTCACAAGGTTAGGAGGTTCAAATCCTAAATAGCTCTACTGACCTCTAGTGCTTGCTTTGTAATATTGCTCCAGAAAGCCAAACCAAGGCCCGAAGGAAAGAATAAAAAGCAATTAAAAGACTTGGTGTTTTTGAATAAATATGTAGATGAGTCAAATATTGTGTCCAGCTCAGCTTTCCAGATTATTCATAAAAGCCAAGCAAATGTTAATTAAGAAGAATGGAGGTGCACACTACAGAAGTTCCAAAGAAACAGAAGGAGATGAAGATATTTTTCTGAGAGCTTTGCCATATAATTATTGGCTATCTTCACACAATGACTACTGCAGTGCTCTTCACACAGAGATTGAAAGAATGCTGGATATTTGGCAACAACAAAACAAGTAAAGTCAGGGTGAATATAAGTTTGTTCTGATTATTGAGGTCAGGGTCTACACTGGTCAGAATACCCTGGACTGCTCTGGGAGTGTTCTTGCCCTGAAACTGCCCCATTTTTATCCTGTTACCTAGGCAATCTGGAGCAACACTGTGTGGCTGTGGGGTTATTCAGATGATGAAAATAAACCAGGTAGAATCCAGGTTAAATCTTTGTTGTTCATATGCATTTCGAATGCATCTGATTAAGTTTGGGGTAGGGGCTGCTAAACCCCCCACTTAACCCAGGATATTTGATCTCAGATATTTTTTTGAGTTTTTCTAAAAGATTTGCATCATCAGCAGTGAGAATAAGAAATGCAAATAGACCAGGGCTGAACCAGGATAAAACTCTGCATGCCTTGAAAGTGCTTCGAATATGTTCACATTGGCGACTCCATTCCCCCCCCCCCCGACTTCTGACATGTGGGAGCAGCAGAATTCACAGAAATGCAGAGATGTGGTTCCTTAGTGTAAACAACAAAACCAGAAAGCATGAGTGAGATTATTCATTGCCCTCTTTATACAGCTCTTAGTAAAAGGTTCCTTGATCATATTTTACATTCTCTTTCCGACAGATCTTGTTCCCAGCAGATCTGTATTCTTTTTGCTAGTAATGATGTATTCATTACCTCCATGGTGGCAAAATTTGCTTTAGCTGCTAGTAAGATTAGACTTAGTTTTCAAGATGGGAGTGATGATTAGATGTCTCATTTGCCATATATTTTTATCATTGTTGTATTACTGTATCTTATTGATGGGATTCTATTATTATTATTATTATTATTATTTTCCAGGAATTCTGTGCCTTGATCCTTTTATATTGCTTTTGTATTCACTGGCTGGTCCAGTATCAAATTGTGACAGCTTTTTGCTTTTAACAATAAAGTTACTCTCTTATCATATTGTCGCACTAAAAAAAAAATGTCTGAATAACCCCTCTCTACACAGTGCCCCACTGTACCATCCATAGCTGCCACCAGCAGAAGTTGATCCCTTTGAAGTAAAAAACAAGGTGCCAAGCAACAATCACATGCCTGGGTGTCTTATTGTGACTTCATGGGGACCGACTCATGCTAGTGGCAGCAGTTCTGAGTGGTACAGCAGGATGTGCATGTAAACAGCTCCCCACTGCTGCTCTGAAGCAAATGGCGAAAATTTTTACACTGGATTAAGGCAGGAGTGGCCCAGATTTGCTGAGGAATTGTCATTCCCATGTGAGGACAGTCCACAGTCAAATCAGACCTTTGGCCTTGCCTCATGTGAACAGGGCAAAGCAAGAGTGGGAGGCTTGAATCGAAGATCCATGACCTTTGTAAACAGCAATGTGCCCTTTTCAGGAGATCAGTCATCTTGTTAGTGGAGGTGCAGATAAACTATTTTAAACTAATCCTACCATTTAGGCACCATCTTTATAACACTGTAACAGTCCTAACAAAGTAATCTAATCATTTTTATAAACTTATAAGTTGCATAGCTGGCCTTTCGTCGTTTCATGTGGATCTGTAGTATGTCATTAATGGTATCTAACTCCAGTTGTTTAAGCAGTAGCAATTTCTGCACATTTTCCCCCTAAATGAAACTGTTAGAATCTCTAATTTCTGATCACTCAGATGTAAGTGTTTATTTGTCTGGAAGGATCACCTCAGTGAATGATAGAAATGTAATTTACTAATTATCTTCTTGAAGGAAATAATTAGTAATTTGAGCAATTCTCTTTCCACTGTTAAAAAGTCCTTGAAAACTGCACAGATGGTGTTGTGGGAAAGGGCAATAGGCATGTGCTGTGTTAAATTACTCATTCCCACAAAGGAGAACAAATAATTTAATCAATTTTCTCCCTGATGCCAGACATCTTTGGAAACGATGCAGTTTGCAAGCTGGTTTCACAGGAAGAAGAAAGTCTCTATTGGTAAGACAGAGGGGCTTTCCTGTCGACCCCTGTATGAAATCTGGAAGGTGGAGGGAGAGATGAGTAAAGATCTTCTTTTAGCTTGGCTCCCCCTACCCTTCTAATATTGTTCACAGGTGAGGATGGAAGCCTTTCCTTCCCACCTACCCATTCCCTTTGCAATTTTGGTAGTATGTTTGGGAAGCTGGGCAAGAGTCAGGGAAAGCTTTTCCTTTCCACAATCCTCTCTTGTCCACTCACTAACTTCTAGGCAAGACTTGGGAAGGCTATAGCATTATCACCTTGATGGTGATAGTTTTGATGGCTGATTCATGATGATATAGACATTGTCATGGTGCACTAGCATAAGAAGAGATCATTTGGAAGGACAGGAAATAGGTCTGGGGAAAGTAGTAGTAGAGGTTCTCAAGCCTTTTCGAGGATTGGGGAAAAACAAATAAAAGACATGGGGAGGATTCACTTTGTTGGGAGTTTGAATATCTCACCCAACCCCCCCCCCACACACACACACACACTTCTAGTATTAAAATATTCTTTCCATCTCTACAGGACAGGGCATCCACATAAGCCCTAATATTGCCAGACAAGTAAACTCTTCTTGTTGTTTTCTCCCTGACTTGTTTTGGGCTAGATGTTCTGCAAAGGATTTGTATTGCCATTTATTAGATATGAATGCATACATGCCTGATTGCCTCCCACAATGGAAAAATCTGAGAAGAGAATTGTAATTGTGAATAAAACTATTGATATACTTTCCTGATCAAGAAAAATGAGCCTATGAAGGTTAGAAGGAAGGAAACCAACTATTAAATTTATGTTATATTGATATTTCACTTTAAGTTAAAAGCTTGGTCTAAAACCTTTTACAGAATGAAGCTAAAAAATGCCATGCATGATTTTACTGTCCTATCCTTTGTCTTTGTCTAATACCACATTAATCATTTAACACATTAAACATATTACCATAGTAAACTTGTGTACAGGATTCATAGAATGTTTATCCCTGTCCATTTATCTTTTCAAAACCTGCACTCAGAAAACTATATGTCATGGATGGACAGGCTAATCCAATGTTTGCATTCATAGATGGGGAGGATAACTTTCAGCACAGTCATCAACACATCATTTTTTCTTGTTGCTATAGAAGATTTACACACCTGGCTGCATTGCTGCTAAAACGTCAGTCAAATGTGGAGGAAGCACGCATGTCTGGAAGCCAAGTGCACTTCCTCAATCATCAGGGAATCGTTGCTCCCTCTAATGTCCCTGAATCATTGCAAGGGGAGCAGATTTCCTATAAATGCAAACTTTGTGTTGATAGGAAGTCCGATCCCCAGGAACAATTCAGGGACGCTAAGGAAGGAGTGATGTTTCCATGATGATTGGGGAAGTGCGCTTGGCTTCCAGATATGCACACTACCTCCACCTTTTAAGGATGTTTTATGGACATTTTAGCAGCGATGCAGCCAGGTGTGGAAATATTCATTGTTGTTGGGTACAGTGCTGGTTGACTTGAGACTAATTCCCACAATCATTCAGCCAGCTTGGCTGTGACCACAGTAGCTAGGGGATTCTGGGAAGTGTAGTCTGAAAAATAAACTTTTCATTCTCTAGATAAGCCATTGTATTACAGTGGTTAGAGAACTGGACTAGAAATTTATTATTATTATTTTTACGGTATTTATACCCCACCCTTCAGCCCTAAAGGCTCTCAGAGCGGCTTACAATTATTATTTGTAATGTCTGTAAAGTGCACAGTAGACCTTGGGTAAACCAATGTACTTCAGTGTAACTTACTGTATAGGGTTGTTCTAAGATTAACAGGTTAAGAGGAAAAGCCACTCAACTTAGTTTGAGGTTTTTTAGAGAAAAGGTACATTATAAAGGTGCACAATCAATACATAAAGTCATCCTGTGAGCACTCAGGTAGGTCAACTCTCTTACCTCACCTGCCCCAGGCATATAAATTACCAGCTCATCAAGAACTAAGTTTAGAGTTGTTTTTTAAAAATAGAAACGATGTTCCTGATATAAATCAAAATTGCTTTTGCATTGACAATGAAGAATCCACTTTTATACTCTGTAAATGAACATCTCAGAACTTGGAAAGGTATTTTCTTGATTGTATATTTGTGTGTGTGTGTATTCTCCAGGCATCTTGTTCTGTGCCTACAAATGCCCACCAGGACTAGAGAGTTCAAAAGCAACTGGCACAAGGAAAGCAACAAAGAAAGGAGTCAGATTCAGGCAGTGGTGTCCCCAGATAGTGTGTCACCTGATGCGGAGAGCAGGGCTTCTGGAGGCAGGACTTCTGGGGCAGGGCCAAAAAGGCACTCTCCACCTTGTTGCTGTGGCACTTAAAATGGTACTGCAGCAGTGAGGTGGGGGCCATGCTTGGCCCTCAGAGCAGTCCCCCAGCTTTCTGTGTGTGGGACCCTGAAGACAGTCTCCTCCCCGCCCCAGCCTTCTGAGTCCCATGGGGCTATGGCTACACAGGATCCGGAAGGCAGCCTCCCCCCCCCAGCTTTCTGAGTCCCATGTGGCCATGGCTGCATGGGACCCAGAAGGCAACCTCCTGCCCCAGCCTTCTGAATCTCACATGGCCATAGCTGCACTGAACCCAGAAGGCAGCTGCCCTCCCCCCCAGGAGTGTTCTACCCCACCTAGTGACACTCCTCTTTGGTGTGGCCTGCACCACGACCACCACCACCCCATGACACCACTGAAAATAGGACAGGTCAGTACACAAAGGCATTGAACAGGCAAAAGAAGTTACCAGTAAAACTGACAAGGTCACATAAAGAGATAATTATCCTACCAGTTATTACTTCAAGCAGGGAAGAAGCAAAGGAGAAATATGGGGAACATGCCAAGGGTCACAGAAATTGGTGAAGTCCAAGAAAAGGCATGTAGGAATTCAGGAAGCAGAAATCATAGTTGGACAGAATCCAGTTAGGGACTTAAGCACATGCACTGTCTATGAGTTTCTTATTGGAAGTAAGTCTCTTTTTGGGGGGCATGGGTTACACGAACCTATCCTCCATCCCCTTGTATCTTGTTCAAATTCTCCCTCTGTCAGCATCTGCCCGGCCCAGAGGCCAGCAAGAATAGCAGGAGGAACAAGGTAAGGAGTTAACACAAAGATGGGAAAATAGGCCACAAGGGGAAGGGAAAGAAGAGTGTGTTCCATTTAGGTACTGTCTAGGTGTCAAGCTTCTCCAGGGCTTACAGATGTCAAGGTGGGTGAAGAGCTGTGGACGTACAGTGAAATGCTCCTCTGCTTGATCCAAGATTCTTGCTGTTGGCTCCAACAACCTGGCATCTCATGAGCATGTGTTTATAAGCAACTCTCTGGAGGATTCCAGCCTCTACCGAACATGCCACATTGTCCTCGGTCAATTTCTGTGAGATTCTCAAGGGTTTTTTTTTTATTTATTTTTATTTTTATTTATTTATTTATTTTTTTGCAGCTGACTTCTTTCAAACTGGATCTTCTGATGCCAAGTTTCATGGCATTGTCTCTTCCATCGCTCACAATCCACAGTAGCTTTTGAAGGAAATAGATTCTTTCTAAAAGACTTTGACGGGTTATAGAAGGGGTGCCATAGCTGTCATGGCGCGGTGTTATGATGCCCCTTGTGCACAGTGTTGTTTGGGTGCCACGCATCAGGGACGTCATTGTAACGCACCACGTGTATATGGGTGCACACCAAGATGGTGCCTTGGTGGAGGAAGAAGGGCTTGGAGCATGTGAATGCTCAGCCCTTCTTCAGCCCTACCCCACAGTCAGGCCAGCACAAAGTGCCGGTCTGTACTGCCTCTTAGTCCTTTGATGAAGACTTCTCCAGCCGGGTAAAGCATGAAACCAGGTTCTGGAAAATAGTGACAAAAATTCCAAGTCTGTTTTATCTGAATTCTTTTAAATTGGGACATGACTAGCTTTTAACTGTCCTTGCCTGGTTATTTTTATACTTGTTTTGTTACTTGTTTTTAATGGTAGTTTCCATGAAATAAATTTAATGCTGTAACCCTTAAGCCAATTACACCATGTCTGCATCAAATGTCGTTTGGGAAACATTTGAACCCTTTGTCCAGAGTTTTGCTTATCATTTGTATTGGAAACATATTTTCACTTGCAATATTCCAGTGAAATACAAAAATGCATTTTCTGATGTATTTGCCTGGACAGACACAGAAGACATAAAGAGAATAAAGTTTCATTTACATGAAAGAAAAGAAAGTTTTCATTTTCATTTTACTTTTACTTACTCGGCCTCTACAACTGTGGCAGTCAGAAGTGGAATGAATGGTGCCTGAACAGTATTCAGTGGTACATGGGATTCAGCCTTAGAATTGTTATCATTCCTTGCTGAAATCTTGATAGAGCAATGCAACTAAATTTAAACGTGTTCCAGTGAATCAAAGCTCTGACAGCTATCCCATATGAGTCCACTAGATGGCTCACAGTTTAAACTGGCAGGTCTAACATTCATCAGGAAGCTATGTAAGTGGGAGCTCTTTTGACACTTTCTGTGTAAGCATATAATTGCAGTAATAAAAAAGTTAAATAGTGTTAGTCAGTGAAATTGGTTGTGCCCTTGGTGCTGGACCACCAAGCTAGTAAATGTTATGAATAGAAACTTTTCAGAAGGTACAGAAGCAGTGCTTGGAATCCATTTACGGATCTATTTAAACAAATTATATTTGTGGGAAACCAAAACTGGGGAGTATGCAATGTGATCTGCAAAACAAAAACCAAAAACTGGAGACATGTTTCAAGATGATAGTTTTATTGCTGAAAAGCTTTTTTTTAAAAAAAATAATAATCATATAGCTACTATCCTTTGAACATCATGAGATATGATCCCAGTTATTTCTGTCAAATGGTTTTGTACAATTCACCTTGAAAATCAGAATAATAAAACCTAACTAACAGTCAATAAAATTTAAATATACAGATATCTCTCTCTCCCACCATTCCCACCCTACCTAAAATAGGAGTGTTCTTCAGATTCTGATCAAACGTGAATCCAGAACACAGATGGCTCCTCTGCTAAAGAGCTCTAGTGCTAGAGTTTAAGAAGTATGCTACAGCTCTCTAGCAGAGAATTCTAAGTAATCCACCAAACTACAAATCCCAGGATTGGTATTAAAACACTATTAATCTTCTATTACAGTATAGTGTAGGTACGTTATGTGTGTGCATGCACATGTACTGTATATGTATGCATGCCTGTATGTTTATGCATATAGATGGTGCAAGATGTTTATGTGTGAATTAGGGTTGCTAGTTCAACGTCATTCCAGTCATTGAGGATTAAACACCAAAACCTGAAATTTAGGGATTGCCCTTGGTGATGCGATCAAATGTTACACTTTAGGTACTGATCTCACTTGCTTACTGCTTGCCATTCAAAGAGGGAGAGAGAGAGAGAGAGAGAAAAAAAGGAGAAACATAGGCGCGTTACAGACGGGCCCATGAGGCGCCGTCGTTACGCATGAGGGGCGGCACTTCCTGACGCACTCTGCCCCTTGCACGTAATGAGTGCGTCAAAATGGCGGCGCCCTATACAGATGGGCGCCGCCATTTTGACATTGTGAACGCATAGCGTCTGGACATCGCACGGCGGAAGTGATGCAGTGAGTGCACACCTCGTGCCTTGCGGCGCCACTTCCGGGACACAGAAAGAAGCGCCATTTTGGCGCTCCTTCTTGCTGCGCCCAGGAACTGCATGGTTTGGCTGCTGCGGTTCCCGGACGCAGCAACCGGCAGTGGCGTGAGACTGCCCGTTTTGGGCGGTCTGTAACACACCATATTTTCCTGACTGAACATTAAGACAGAAACTGTAGCTAATTAGGATGCTCCCAGATTAAGGTGAAATAATGGGATTATTCCTTCTCACAAGCTAAGGAACACTTAATGTAGCTGACTTGCTTCTAGTCAAAAGACAGGTAATAAAATTTCAAATTAATTACCAACAAACCACTTCCCTTGTTATTTTTCTGGGGAAATCTACTTTTTTGTTGCTAATGGGGTTTAAATTTTATTACTTGTCTTTTATTGCCCTTGGTTCCTAGACATAAATTCCTATATAATATATCCATTCTGCCACCTGGTGGAGTTGCAGAAAATGACAGTTTCAGAATAACATTTACCTTACTTTGCAAAATATTTGGATGAAAATATGTACATAAGGTGTACTACTGTTTTAAATTAATTGTTTAAAAATATTAAAATCACAGAAAAAATCCAAAGGATGACATATCCCCACTCAGGAACAAATCTGAAAGCAAGTGAAAGTAATGATTAAACACATTCCTCTTTAGAATGAATTGTTAGTGCAGTAGTATGAAATTAAATCTATTTAATGCAAAAGCAAGAATGTATTCCCTAAGGGAGAAATCTAAGGAGCTATAGTTTCTCCACGTAACTGATTATCATGGAGCATTACAGTTCGATTTGAGGAAACAGAGACAATGCACATGCTCTCCCATGACATTTCCCCTTGTGGATCAGGTATTTTTTTTTCCAAATTGGAAATCTTCTGCCAAGTGGATTTAGAGGGGTGGGGGTGGGTTGAGGGTTCGGACTGTATATTTTAATCTTGTAAGCTGCCTCAATTGCATTTTGTAGAGAGGCAGGATATAAATAATTTATTATTATTATTATTATTATTATTATTATTATTAGGTATGGATTTCCAAGGGACTATGTTACAATAATGTATGTGTGCACATATGTGTGTGCGATGATTGAAAGACTGTAGAGAGCTTCATCCACCTCATCCATATCCTCTCTTTCCCCATTTTAATTTCTGATTGTTATCCAGGTATGATTTTCCCTGCTGCTGAACAGATGGCTGTGTTTAGTAATGATTAGCATAACCCTCTTTCTCCACTGTAGACTTATGTTTTGTGTCACCTCTTCCACCTGGCACAGATAGATTGGATTTGTGACATTTCATGGTTAACTACACAGGGGCTATACACAAGCTAAGAACCCTCAGATCTGGTGAGGTGTGGTGGAGAGACCTATTTTCACCATGTCAACATGGTGTAATTCTATTTCCCCTATATCCTTCCTAACCCTAATTGTTCACTATACAAGCATAGTGCCCTTTTATATAATTCTATTTTTTCTGCATTTTCCCTCATGTTAACCATGACTCTTACCCATGCTGGCAGAGGACTTTGCCACATTCCCTTTCTTTCTTTTTTTGGTGGGGGAAAGGTATTTCTTGGATGATTGCTAGCTGTTGTCACCTGTGGATTATGCACTAGCACATCTTTTTATGTGGGCTGTTTGTGCCTTTTAGTTAATGGCTTGTTCTTGTTGTGTGCCTTCAGCTTATGGCAACCCCAAGGCAAATTATCATGGAGTTTTCTTGGCAAGATTTGTTCAGAGGAGATTTGCCATTGCCTTCTCCTGAGGCTGAGAACATGCGACTTGCCCAAGGTCATCCAGTGGGTTTCATGGCCAAGCTGGGAATTGAACCCTGGTTTCCAGAACAGTAATCCAACATTCAAACCACTGGGTCACAGTTATTGTCTGTCTCACTGTAATCATGTAGCTCCGATTTGGTGTTTCCCTTTCCAGCATTTTTCCTACTGGGACACTCAAGGTGGGGGAGAAGCAGGGCTTTTTGGGGGTGGGAGTCTGTTGTCCCTTCCAAAAATGTGGACAGGGAGTCAAAAGCTACAGAGATATCAAATGTAATCCTATTTGGACAATACTTCACCCCTGAGAGCCAGCATAATGTAATGGTTTGAGCATTGGACTAGTAGCCAGGAGATTAGGGTTTGATTCCCCGCTTGCCCATGGAAACCCACTAGATGACCTTTGGTGAGTCACACTCTCTCAGCCCCAGAAAACATCATTATAGTCCACCATTGGGTAGCCATAAGTTAGAAACAACTTGAAGGACACAGCAACAACAGCACCCCTCTTCTACCAATTCTGATTCAGAGTACCAATTTACTTTTTCATCCTTGAATTTCTTACAACTTGATATCATTGTACTTTTGCAGGCTTCCATGCAAGTGATAGAAGACAATAAAAATGGTAGAATTTAGATCTGGTATGTAAAGCAATAGAAGTCCCAGAATCAAACTGGAAAGAGTATCACAAAAGGTGTCCTGCTGCCAGGACAAATCTAAAAACTTTTTGGACACTTCAAGCACTTTGTAGTCCTTGCCCTGATTTGGAAATTATCTTGCAGAGTTCTGCAAGATAATTTCTGAATCAGGGCAAGGACTACAAAGAATGGGTAGGAGGAAAACACCAGGAGAAGACCTCTGTGCTCTCTTTAGTGATGGACTATGTTGCTAGAGAGAGAGAGAGAGAGAGAGATGACTGAATGACTGTAGAGAGAGCTTCATCCACCTCATCCATATCCTCTCTTTCCCCATTTTAATTTCTAATTGTCACCCGATATCATTTTCCCTGCTGCTGAACAGATGGCTGTTTAGTAATGATTATCACAACCCTCTTTCTCACTGCTAGATGTTATCTTTTGTGTCATCTCTTGCAAGATGACCATAGGCCCACAAAATGGAGGCAGCACTGTCTAACCTCTTTACCTCAGACCTTGGAAGCCTCACATGTTTTCATCTACTTGTGTATTCCTTTTTGCACAAGCCTGGCATTTCTAATCTGCACACTGTTTGACCATTTTCATCAGTCTTGGTCAGCTAGCATCTTTTTCCTTTTCAAGCCACTCAGCTGAAACTCAACAAATACACCAGGGGATTCCAAATGTTGCTCAGCCTCCTCGCCCTGTCTGCTTCATCTTTCCCTCTTCCTGACTTAGCAGTGGGGAAAGCTCCATCTCCTCAATTAACTATCAGCTGTGTGGGTGCATGCACCCAGGTGTGTTCTGGCTGCCTTTGCACACTTGGTGAAAAAAGAGTATTCTGTGTCCCCGTGGAAAACTGCTTCTTCTTTCTCAAGTGTGTGAAGGCAGCCAAAATAGAAACAAACGCCTGCTTAAAAGGTGGCTGAAAGGAAGAAGCTACACCAACAAGTCCCCATCTACTGTTATGCATCTGGGTAAGGGATGTTGTGCAAGAAGGTTCAGGATACCTCCTTCCAAAACATTTGAAAAATATAGACACAATCCTGTGAATTCTGACTGCATGTGCCATCAACAAGATTTTAGCCTCTTGTCTTCTTCCCTTCCATGTTTTTTTCCTGTACACAAACTCTGCCTCTTCAATAGTGTCTTCTTTCTCTTTCATGCTAGTTGTTTCTCAACAGCTCATAAAGCCCAAGTGATTGGAACAGGGTGGGCAGGGCCCTTGCGTCAACATCTTCTATGAGATTCTTGGAGTCACAAAATATGTGAACATGTTTATTGGCTCAAGAGCAATAGTGGAACTGACAAAGAACCACATTTTCCACCCAAATCTGGCTACCATTTCTGTAGCTATTATAATTTGCCATAGTTTTTCAAATTGCATGATTAGATTCTTATACAGTTGGGATAAAATTGCATATTTTACCTCTTACAATAGAACTATTTCAAAGTACCCCAAATTGCTAGACAACTGAATTCATTTACAGTACTTGATTTTCTGCTCTTCTACTTCTTTTATTTTTTTCCTTTGCTTTCTTTGACTATGATGACTTTCTATGTTCTTTGGTTGGGTTTCCTATTATGTCTTTTGTCATTCGTTTCTAGGTCTATTTTGTTTACTCTGCCTTCGCTGTGTCACAGTATATGGCCACAGATGCTGACTTTTAAGATTAAATTAAGATTAAATCCTATTATTATTATTATTATTATTATTATTATTATTAAACACATTTATGGGAGATAAGTATGTTATCAGCTATTAAATGAGAAGAGATAAAACAAAACACTGAGAGGAGGGATTGATCAGCACATGCAGCAGAAAGTGGCAGAATAGGCCGGATCACTTCAGACTGCAGGTAGAGAGCATCACATTTAACCCTTCCCCATTGTGAAAAATTGCTGGCAGTCTTTAGAGAAATTAACTCATCAAGGAGAATGCTTCTAATCCAATCCTATTTTCACATTACCAAAAAGAGAGGATAAAAAGAACGTAGGGTTTCCATGAAATTTCTGTACCAATATATATGTTCAGATACCAATTCACAGAATCATAGAGTTGGAAGATATCCCAAGGGCCATCCAGTCCAACCCCCTGCCATGCAGGAACTCACAATCAAAACAATCCTAACAGATAGCCATCCAGCCTCTGTTTAAAGACCTCCAAAGGAGACACCACCACTTTCCAAGTCAGTGTATACAATATGTCTGTCGAACAGCTCTTACTGTCAAGATATTTTTCTTAATGTTGAGGTAGAATCTCTTTTCAGGGCCATTCAATAAACATTTCTTTAATTTAAATAGAATTGCAATAGATTTCACCATAGTAAATGTGATGATGGCAGGTATAACTGTTACCATTATCCCACAATACAATGAAAGTTGCCTTGTGCTGCACACTTACAGCTTCATCTGTCACCAACTGGCAAGTGGACACAGTGCTGAGAAGAGGTTAACATCATGGATCCTCAATTAATCTTTAATCAGGGATCCTCCATGACAAGAGGAAAGTAGCCAGTTAGACCTGGTTAATGGCCTTTAACTGAGTAGCCCTCCAGATAATTGATGGTCCTCTGTTCAAGGTCCCCCAAAAGGGAACTGTCCTTGTTTCTCTCAAGAGCTATTCTGCTCAACATCAACTGTGTCCCTTTCTAGCCATGGCAGTAGGCAAGGCTGATGGGATTAGAGTCCTAATGGGGATACAACTAATCAGTGTAGCCTGAACACACATACCCATCTCTAGATTGCTATTCATTGAATTCCTCCATGCCTCGTTCCACAATCAGAAGCAGTTCCACCAATGACCTCCCAACTTTGGCTGCCTCATCTCTATGACATCACAAGGGTCCATCTCAAGTTTTGGTTTCAAGGAATAGGTTTGTGGGAATTCAGCTGGAAACATCCTTTACCACATGTACACATCTTGTACTTGGAGATTATATTCTCTCTCCCTTCTTCCCCCTCCAGATATGGTGACAGTAAAAAGAGCTGCTTATTTGTGCCAGCAAATTACAACCAAGAGCAGCAAAGGAAGCAGCAGTAGCCAGACAGCAGGATACAGCTAGATGTGATAATCAAATTCACATCAAAGTCTTTCTCTTTTGCCGTCAGTATTTCTCTTTCTCTTTGTTTCTAAAAGATTCTAATCTATAAAGACCATAACTGAATATCTGCTGCTCTCCCATATTTATACCAGATGCCAAATTGCTCATATAAAAGAAAAGGAGACTTGCAAGAATTAATGACCTGCGATATCTCTTTGTTTTAAAGAGAAATGCCATGCACGAATCAGTCCAGGCATCTTTTTAGTAATCAGCTCCAGCCAAGGCTCCTCGTTGTGTTTATATCTGGCCTCCCTCTTTCATTGCTGCCTTTGGGAAGACACCACAAATGAAGGGGGGAGATTTTGGAAGCCCCATCCTCCTGCCAAACAGGAAGCTGAGGATTCTTTGGACTTTGCTTCCTTAAATTTCCTCCCCTACTGCTCTTTATGGAACTCCTGCTTTTTCTCTTTCACACAAGGAAATTCTTAATCCTATTGCTGAAAAGGAATGGAAAAATTAGGTTGGTGTTTCTTTGTTGATTTGTTTAGCAGTGGGCTACCTGAGCAAAAGTGTATTGACCTATTCAAGGACACATCTTTGGGGTGAGGACAAAATGATGGCATTGCCCATCCAATAAGAATTCTGCCCCCCCCCCCATGACATTCTCCTTGTCAGGGATGATGGGAGTTGTAGCTCTTCACCTCTGGCTTGAACTCACCACCTGGTTGTGCACCGCGCTGACCAGTTTTGGCCAGTGGTTATAGCTTAGCTAGAGTTACAGAGAATAGGCTGAAGACCCTGACAAACTCTCCAAGCCTTCTCACTCTTGCTTCCACAGAAGTCTTCACCCTTCTTCAGGATCTAGCTGGCTCTTGTAGCTTCACCCAAGACACCAGACAACTCAGTAGTCTTAAATAAAAGATCTACCTTATTCTACTATATACAGCTCCAAAACTATCCAACACAACAATACTCTACTCCTCACTATCCACTACTACTACCCACTACAACCCACAAAATACATTGGGATGCATAGTCATTATTATAGTCAATGCATGGTACCACCCACTGTTGTCTGTTTCCACCCAGTAGGTGTGTACATCATTCTCATTGGTTCTCTTGGTTCATCCTACATTTAATGATTTCATCATCTCAGCCTTGACCACTTAACAATTGTCAGGTGTGTCCAATTATCCACTTTACATTTCTTGTCCTTGGCATTCAGGACTTGTTAATTCCATTACCATTTACACCTGTGTGGTTCCCAATTGGCTTCTGCTGAGTCACCCTGACTCTCACATACATGTTTTATTTCATTTACTGTATATCCCATGTTGCTTTTTTCTTAACACTCCTTTAGTCCCCAAATTGTAAAATGAGCATTTCCAAATTAAGATTAGGCAGCCAAAGAAAAGGGAAGGCAAAGTGGCCAAGACAACGTGAACACAGCAAATACAAGAGTTCTAGGTGAATGGTTTTTTGTGTCTCAATTTCTGCAGTGCTAGAAACTGGGTGAATGAAGGAAAAATTTCATAGTGAGGAAGGGCAAATTCTTACTGGGGGGGGATAATGTATCCCCTCCCCCCATGGCTACTCCCTTGTGCTTATTCTTGTCTGCCAACCATTTTGCATTTAAAATCACTAAGTTGATAGACAATAAATCTGGAAATAAAACAATGAAACCATGAAGAGGAAGAAAACATTAATAATTCCTATTCCTAAGAATAAACCTTGTCAAGAAAATCTTATAAAGAGATATTCATAAGCTAGAGTTGGTTTCATAGCACATAACAACATCAAATTCAAAATCGAAGGTGGGTTACAGACCGCCTCTTTGAGGCGGGCTGCACCCGCCCCTTTCCCCGCCAGATCGGGGCCTGAGCTGCTAGAACGGCAGCTGCTGAGGCCCCGATCCGCCACTTTTCAGGCTGTGGGGAAGCAGCAAAACGCCTCTTCCCCGCAGCCTGAAAAGGGGTGTCCTTGGGGCTTCAAGCCCCAAGGACACCCCGCGGCAGCGGGGAGGGGGAGAAAGGGGCCGCTTGGCCCCTTTCTCCCTTGCTTCGCTGGGCGCAGCCGTCTGAAGACTGCGCCCAGTGAAGCAAAGTGGCACCGCAGACCAGGAAGGAGCTCCGAAACGGAGCTCCTTCCTGGTCCGCGGAAAGGGTGCCCTAGGCACCCTGCCGCGGATTGAGGACGTCACGTCCGCGCCGCCCCGTCTAGAGGCGGCGCGGCCGTGACATCCTCACGGCGGCGGCCGTATGGAAGGGCCGCCGCCGTTTAGTGTGTGATGAGCACGCACTAGGGTTAGGGCGGTGCGGAAGCACCACCCTTTTGTAACCCTAGTGCGTGTTCGTCACGCACTAAAGTGCCGGTCTGTAACCGGCCAAAAACACCACATGAGATACTCCTTTCCTCTGAGCAGTCAACCCTCAGAGGCCTGCTGAACAAAAATATCTTCACCTGCTTACAAAAGAATAGCAAGGAGGGAGCCCATCTAATCTCTCAGAGGGCTAGTCTACACATAAGTGTATTGTGTGAATTGCTGTGGAGTTTCACACATTTACATCAACACTTAATTGTTTTCACTTTCCTATACCAATTCACATCTATTCACCCTCCATCTGCCAAAAATATACAACCGTGCAAATCCATCGAAAGTGCAGGCACAGTCACATGTTCAGTAATGCACGTCCTGACAGATACTTGCAGATGCTCCAGTAAAAACTCCAAATCCTTTTTCAGCAGAGTTTATGAAGTTCCTCCCTTGCAAAAGGCCTGCATGTCTCTGAATTGCATATGGCTGGATCACAGTCTGTTCAGTTAGAAGAAGGAATATTTTTATTATGTAAACAAGCCCTAGGAAGAGAGTTCCAGATCAGGCACTGAGAAGGCCTTCTTCCATGTTCCTACCAGATGTACTGTGAGGGTGGTGGAATAGAGAGAAGGGCTTCCCCGGAAGATCTCAAGACACAGGTAGGCTCATATAACCAAAGGGGTCTTCCTGCCTCTTTCATTTTTTTAAAAAAGTACGTCCATGAAATCCCTCAAAGTTCCCTGGGGCAGAAAATTACCCAGCCCTGCCTTATAATTTGTCTTGCTCCCTTCTTTGAGGCCAGGATTTCTTCAGAGTTAATGCAAAAGTATAAACTGTTTGGTTCCTAAGAGTCTCTATACAGCTCTCATAATCCTTCATCACTAACTGTACAGCAGCTCTCAAAATCTCTCATTTCTACCTATGCTGGCTAGGGCTGCTGGGACTTGCAGTCGAACAACATCTGTAATATTGCATGACGCCATATCTGGCTAAATCAAGACCGTGATTTATACAAGTGAATTGTATAAATTTATGAAGGAGAAGGCTACTAGTGGTTACTAGTCATGGAGATGATATGTGGCCTGCAGGATATGAAACACTAATTTCTGCAGAATGTGAACAGGATACTGCATTCATGACCTGCTAGGAGGCTTTCCACAGACATTTAATTGGGTAATGTAAGAAATGAGATACTGAACTAGATTAGACTCGGATCTGATCAAACAAAGCTCTTTTTTGTGCTCTCATAAGCACTGGGTGGGATGATGGGAACTATAGTTCAAATACATCTGAAGGGCAAAGGTTGGAAAAAATTGGGTGTTTTTAGGCAACAAAATGCTAGGTTAGATAGGAAATAGATTAGATTAGTATGATACTTCCTAAATTGTTAGTTATTTACATACATTATTTCCAAAATCCCTTTCTGAGACAAACAAAGCAAAATAACATAGGCAAATAACAATAATAATAAAAAGTAAATAAATAAAACATGAGAAAAGCCCAATTGAAACATGTTTACAAAGTGAAAAGCCAAGTTAAAATTCTCATTTCAACAAGAACATTCTGCAGTCTGAGAGTTAACCTTTTATAGTGTGCCTAACAAGGAGGCCTCTGCCAGCATGAAGAATAAAATCTAAGTTGTTAATATGTATAATTATGTATTTTAGCATAACATATTTAATTTATATACATAATTTATACATGCAATTCAGTACAGTGCACCCTCGTCTTATGTGGGGATCTGTTCCGGACCCCCCCCCCCCCACATAAGGCAAATTCCACATATGGTCAAGCCCCATTGATTTGAATGGGGTGCATTTCCACACAGTGCATGTCTCATTCACCATATTAGCGCTCGCTGTCTGCATGACCTCAAGTCCACGTATGCCAAGCCTGCATACGGCATGTGCGCGCTGTATTATGAACATAATCCAGCAATAACTAAATGTATAGTATGTATATATAGGTGTACACACCCTACACACATTTTGGATCAAGTACCCAAAATAATAATAATAATAATAATAATAATAATAATAATAATAATAGATTAAAGAATGATTGCATGTCTGCCTTGCAGGAAACCTTATTGAATTCAATGAAACACAGACTCAAGAGTTAGAGGGGACCACAAAAGTATTCTAGTCAAACCCCTGTCATGCAATAATGAAAGGAATAATATTAATCAAACAATAAAAGGACAAAGGTAACCAATTTTATTAACAACTGCACTCATATCACATTTATCCAGAAAGGTATCCAGCAGGGCCAGCTAAGCCATGAAGTGGGCTGGAAACAATCTGTCACAACCTGGTAGGGTGCAGGGAATAGACAAAGGCATGACATAGTACCTGGATGGTGTGGCAATGTGTTTTGAAAGTGTTGTTTCCACTGAGATAGGGGAATGGAGAAGATCTGGGATCTGATTCAGACAAAATAATGATTTGGACAAAAGTGAAATCAAATAAATTATCCAAATCTTTTCCGATAATCAGTTCACCGTCTTTAATAAACTGGTTTTAATAAATTACTCATCAGATCAGGTAGGAAATATACTTTTCAATGATTTGCAGTTGCCCCCCCCCCCCACCCTTGCAAGCTCAGAGTACTGAAAATATCCTTTACAAAAGCAAGGGAGGACATGAGGAGTATACCTGTACTGAAGTACAAGTGAGGCATGTGCTTGATCTCTTAAAAAGAGATGAAGCCTCAGTGTGTTCTTTTAAATCTTTAGGTGAACTCCAAGGAAAATGTCTTCCAGAGAGGTAAACTTGTTAGTTTGACCTAGCAAAAAAAAAAAAAAACCCTCCAAGAATCCTGTGACATCTTAACCCTCCATCAGGATTTCATTTTTTTTTTTAAATGCACTAAGTAAATTGCTGGTATTTTCTGAAATTGATCCTGTAACTTGGGCAAGGTCAGGATATGTTAACAGAAATTGAGCTTTCATAACTCCTATACACCATACTCCACTCTGGAACATTACACCCTTGCTGTTATGCATTTAAACAAAGCCACAAAGCACCAAATGCTCTTTTGCCAGTATCCAGATAGACATTGATTTAAATACTTGGTGTGCTGCCATTCCCTGATTTTTCTTATATGCTATTTTGTTTTTGGCAGTTGGAGAATCATGAATTACCAGGGAATTTCTTCTTCAGGAAATAACTAGTGGTTAAGTACAATTTGACGTTATTGTAAAACAGAAATTATATCTTTTCCCAAAAGGTGCTATTCAGACATTCCTCCTACAAATATCTCCACTTGTCCCCACTGCCACTATACCAAAACATAAATAAAATGGAAATAGCAGAGAAATCAGAGGTTTTGAACAGACTATACTAAATTTAATTTGGACCATTCAGACAGAAAACAAACAGAAGACTATGTTGAACAACATAACAACACGAGGGGGCACTATTTACCTGCCACTGAGTTGCTCAACATATTTGACATCGCAGACACTAATCTGCAGACCAGACTAAAGGCGCATTAGGAGATTGAAATGTAAGTATTTATATCTGACTTACAATTGCTAATTTACGCTGTGCTTTTATAAACAAAGGGCCTCTCCAGACAACAACAGGAACAAAACCTCTAGATATTATCCTTGCAGTGACACTTAACCCATTCCTATGCTGCAGTTGGGTTAGACTTCCTGAGTGGGGAGGGCTTGTTGGATGCCCCAAAGCACTGCAGAAAGGGAATGTATAGAGCTAAATGGAAGACAAAAGGGGCATTCTATCACTTTTGAGTATTCTGTTAAAAGAGTAAAATGTACTCTACCACTTCTGTGTATTCATTTAAAAGAATACAGTGTATTCTACTGCGCTCGTGTATTCAATTAAAGGGTGTGTGTATTCATCCACTCTTGTGTATTCATTTAAAAGGATGGAAAAACCCTGCATTTTACCAGAAGGGATGCTGCAAACTGCGCGGGGGGGGGGGGGGGACAAAGCAAAAACACTCATCTGAAATCATGGGACATTGTTATGATGTCAGGGAACAGTCTATATGACTGTATGAAAGGACAACTTCAAAAAGAATTTCAGATTGTTCCAGAAGTCAAAATCAGATATGGATAATGTGACATGTGACAATGTGATAGTAGTGACTGACAGATGCCTTAGCATCAATTTACTTGTTACATTGAGCAAAATGTGTACTGTGCAACTCCTTCCCACCCCTACTCCAGTCTAAAGAGGCCTTTCATTTCATAAGTTACCCTGCAACAGCTAATGATATCTTTTATACAAAATGGCTATTTTTTTGTACTTGGAGGAGTGCTTTGAATTCTCTGCTAGAGAGCTCCAGTAATGTTGTAATTCAGAGGAACAGACCGTATCTCCCCAACAAAGATTTCTATATCCTCCACCGAATTGCAAATCCTAGGATGCATTACTATGGACTCTTGACAGCTGAAGTGGCATCAAACTGTTACAATTATATAGTGTGGATACACCCTAAGTGGAAATCAAGATTATAACAATATAAATTCTTTTTACTGATACAAAGTCATACTGGTTCTTAAGTTTATTTATTTTAGCTTTCACAGTACATTTTCTGAATATTTAATTTGACCCAGGAATACTGAGGTTCAGCTGGGCTGACTGCTCAACTGAACTCTGTCTAGGAAGATATATAGTAGCAATAAAGAAGAGAGGGTGAGTGTGAACCACATAGATATTTTTAATTCTAATTGAATTTAATGGAGAATGGTGCATATGTTGAAATCTTTCTCTTTGAAATTAGTGGGGCTAAAAACAGACCACAATCCTGACTTGTTGCCACTGAAAAAGCAGAGGCCACACATGGCGTTAGCAACAGGAACATATCCTGATCTCTTTCCCTTCTCTCCAATATAGGCCAATGAATGGCAGTTCAAAAGGAGCCGCCACCTTTGCTCATGGCTGGATGCAGCTGTCACCTCCCTGGGAAGATACTCCTTAGATAGGTGTTAAGCAATGGAGAGAACTACAGTTTTGTTTTGTTTTTAACAGAAGATTTTCCAAATGGACAAATCTGTCAGTGTGTGGAGAAGACACCTAACAAACAGCAACGTTTGTTTCTTGCTTACATCATGAATCAGTGGTGGTTTCTTCATAGGAACCAGTGCTTGCCTACCATACAAGAATTCATTTACAAATTTGCCTTACTACCATCTATCTTCTCTTCCTGCCTCATCAAAGGCAGACTGTTCAAAACCAGTAGTTTTAAAAACTGAGTGTTCTCTGACACAGTAATCTTTGCTTTAAAGCTATCTGCAAGGGTTCCTTCATGCTCCTACCATCACGTTTCCATTCCAATGCCCAGTCTCCAATACCTGTGCATAACGCTCCTTTCCATGCACTTTCAAATTACAAGAAAGGAGTTTCCAAGTCAACATTACAAAGAATTTTGTGACAGTATGACATCTACTACAGTGGAAGAGACTCCCTCAGAAGGTGGTTGGCTCTTCTTCATTGGAGGTTTTCAAACAAACAAAAAAGGTTGGATTCCCATCTCTCAAGGTTAGTTTAGTGGTGGCTTCCTGAATTGGTAGTAAGTAATTGAAATACAAGTAATTGAAAGTGCATGGTAGGGATGGACCTTGGGATTCCTGACAACTCATTGTTTCAAGAAAGCCAACTGCACTTCTATTAGTTTTCCAGATGCACATTTCTCCCCAATTGCAGATGTTTTATTTGGAGATGCAGCAGAAAGAAAATGGAAGAAAATGCCTGAAGAGAGAGGGGAGGGCAGTTGTTCCTTGTAGCTCCATCTTCTGCTTCTCCTTTGTATGTTGAATCAGCCAGAAACCACTGCTCCCTTCTGCATGCCCCTCTCTCTGGTACAGAGCCAGGCCTAGCCCATTTAGGCAGCTGGGGAGGCAGCTATATGAAGAAAAAATGGACTTGTTACACTCTTCCCAAAGGTGAGATGCTGGGCTTTGCTAGCAGGCTTTGGAAGTAAGGAGTGGAGCAGTGACTGGGGATCCCATTCTGGGCATAACAGCAAGAAGGATATACTTGAGTCTTGAAGACTGTCTTGAATCCTGTTTAGGGGGAACAGTTGCTATTGCTGTTGTGTGCCTTCAAATTTTTTCCAACATATGGCCACCGTAAGGGGCTTTCTTGCAAGAGTTGTTCAGAGGGGATTTGCTATTGTCTTCCCCTGAGGCTGAGAGAGCGTGACTTGCCCAAGGTTACCTACCCAGTGGGTTTCATGGCTGGGAATCAAACCATGGTCTCCAGAGTCGTAGTCTAACACTCGCACCACTACGCCATGCTGGCTCTGTGAGAGAAAAATAGGGTATAAATAAATAAACAAACTGACTGATGTTTTGCATACAAACCCAAGTATTGCCCAGCTATGAATCAGCACCCAAAAAGTGTGACAACTGCTCCCCAGAAAGCCACCAATGCCTTGAGGTTGAGCTGCTGAAGTTGCTCAAAGAGCTGCCTTCACCATCAATCCTTTGCTCTGAGGGAATGATGTGAGGTTGGGGGGCAGGGAAGAGAACTCAGCAATCGGGAAAGTTTCTTTCTTGTGTTTTGTTTCCCGGACTGTAACTTCCAGAATCCCCCATCCATCCTTGCCACTAGCTATGGGATTCTGGGAGCTGTTGTAAAAAGAGACAAAGGCAACCTTTCCATGCTTTAGCCCAGGAGGACTGGGACTGGAGTGCCTCCCAAAAGCAGAAGACTGTGCATTTAGGGTTGTCAGTGTGAAAACTGGACCTTTGATAGTTGTGTGTTGTGTGTGCTGTTTGCCTTCAAGTTTTTTCAATCTTATGGTGACACTATGATGACCCTCTCATGGGGTTCCCATGATGCCAGCTGCACTTCTACTCGCTTCCCAACTGCACATTTCCCATTGTGAAGCAAAATGAAATGAAATGAAGTTTCTTGGAAAGGTTCTTGAGAAGAGGGGCTTTGTCAAAGAGGGACATTCAGCAGATGTGGCTCGTCACACAACCAGGGAACAAGCAGCACCTCCTGACGTTCCCGCTTCTGTGTAACCAAAGACCAGAAGCCCTCTCCAGTGTGGACTCTGGCAACCCAAAATTGACCGTGATAGAAGGCTTTAGGGCCGTGCTTCCCAAACTTTTTGTCATTTAGGTTTCTGGACTTCAACTCCCAAAAGCCTTTAGTCACGTTGGTTAACAATCAAGAATTCTGGGAGCTGAAGTTCAAAACGCCTGAAGGAGCAAAGTAGGGGAAAAGTCGGGGGGGGGGGAAGCCAGTGTGGGGGAGCGGTTTGAGTGCTGGACTAAGACTCTGGAGTGCAGGGTTCGAATCCCAGCCACGTAAACCCCTCTGGCAAAGTTACACTCTCTCAGCCTCAGGGTCAAGGTCTCTCTGAGGAACTCCGGCCAAGGGGAAAAATAAACCAGGATAGATTCTCTTCAGGCTCGCCCTAAGCCTTGCGTGTGGGGATGATGGGAAGCCCTACTCCGCTGCCACCTTTTCCTCGGAGGTGGAAGAGTTAAGCCTTCCCAGACATGCTTTGCTTAATCCCCTTCCGACTTATTGTTCATCCTAGCGACTCTACACAGAGCCCCCCTCCCTCCCTCCCTCCCTCCCTTTTCCAGGTATTTTCTCAGCTGTTACCCCAAGCCAACTCTCCGCACTGCAGGAATGATGCGGTTTGAGCCCGCTTTAAAGGGCCAGGGCGCTCGGCGGTGGAATTCTGGGGCAGGGTCGTTTTATTGTGGCACCTTCCAGAATTCTGCCCCAGAATTCCACCGCCGGGCGCCCTGGCCCTTTAAAGCGGACTCAAACCGCATCATTTCTACAGTGCGGATACATCGCTAGTGGGGACAAAACTCTCAGGCAGCGTCTCACCCCCCCCCAACTTGATTGACACTCCAAGGAGCCAATGCAACCATCCAATGGGTGGAAAGAGAAGATGGGCAGCCAATGGGAGGCGGCGGTGAATGAGGCGGGGGGAGGGGAAGGGGGAGAGAGCGAGCGATACATTGAGGCGAGACTTGTGTGGAAGTCCAAAGAGCCTTAGAGAGAGAGAGCGAGAGGCTCAAGGAGGAGCGGAGGCAAAGTTGGAGCCGGGCTTTCGGGGGCGGCTCTGCGAAGGTTGCTGCTGCTGCTCCTCGGGCTCCTTCCTCTCCTGCTCCGCTTTCCTTCCTTCGGACCCTCTCCGAACCGAGCAGCTGAGTCAACTCCCTCTTTTTCAAAAGGAAGAAGGGAGAGGAGGAAAGAAGGAGAAGGAGAAATAGAAGAAGAAGAGCCGCACCTCTGAGAACTTTTGGGATTATTACAAAGAGAGAGAGAGGGACGGGAGACAAAAGGTGCGAAGCCAACCGAGACCCCAGCAGACTTTGTTCCTTCTCTCTCTGTCTGTCTGTCTTCCTCTCACAAAGTGGACCTTCTCTTGGTCCCCTGGTTGTTTTTCCCCCTCAGGAAAACTTTTCCTGACCAAATTGGACTCAACCTGGAGGCTCCATTGGGAGCCGGGCTGTTTCTCCGAAGCGAAGGATGCGCCTCAGCCCAAGAAAGGAGGGAGAACTTTTCGCAGTGCTCCGCAGCCACCAGAGGAAAGCCCCGGTTTAAGTGAGGCGAAAGGACCCCCCGAGTCCCAGGACACCCCCCCCTTCCATCCCCAGCGAAGGAGAGGAGCCCCAGCGCAAGAGCGCGCCCAGCCAGCCTTTGGGGGAAGTTTTGCTGCTGCGAGAGAAGGACTCTCTCCGAAAGATCCAGTGGCCTGGACTTGACTCCCTTCCTCCGAGGAATGTCGGTGCTGCCTTTGTGAGGGGTTGTTTCTTCTTCTCCTCTCCAAAATCGGGGCAAGGAAGGGGGAGCCCAGCCAGCCTCCTGCCTCGGGGGGGGGCGGGGGGTAGCCAGGCTTTGGCCTGGACTCAGGGCTCCTGGAAGGCACACAACAACAACAGCAGCAACAACAATTGTTCTTGCATTGTTCTTTCAAAGCCTGAGGGAGAGATGCTGGAGAGGGTTACAGTCTCCATTCCCCCACCTGGACACCTCTGGCAATGTGGATAGGTGCTCCCAGCTGGACTTTCTGCCCTTCCGGATTGGATCTCTCTCCATTTGCCCTTTTTTTCCCCTGGACTCGCCCTCCTCAGAGCCCTCACCTTTGCCATGGGCCCTCTCAGGCGGGGCAGTGCCTCCTCTTCCCTCTGGATGCCAGGTTTGGCCTTCCTCTTGTTGCTGCCGCCTTTCCGTGCCTCTGCTGAGCCCAGGCAGCTCTTTCAGGTGCTGGAGGAGCAACCCCCGGGGACTTGGGTGGGGACCATCGCCACCCGTCCAGGCTTCACCTATCGCCTGAGTGAGCACCATGCTCTGTTCTCCATCAATGCCACCTCAGGAGACCTTCACACCCGTGCCACCATCGACCGAGAGAGCCTGGCCAGCGACGTGATGGACTTAGTGGTGCTCTCTAGCCAGCCGACTTATCCCAGTGAAGTGCGCATTGTGGTGCTGGACCTGAACGACAACGCTCCCGTCTTCCCGGACCCTTCCATTGTGGTGACTTTCAAGGAGGACACAGGCAGCGGCCGGCAGCTCATCCTGGACACAGCTACTGATGCGGACAGTGGGACTAACGGCGTGGACCAGAGTTCATACCGCATTGTGGGTGGCAATGAAGAAGGCCGCTTCCGGCTGAACATCACTCTCAACCCCAGCGGGGAAGGTGCCTTCCTGCACTTGGTCTCTCGTGGTGGGCTGGATAGAGAGGCCACACCTGCCTACCAGCTGCTGGTACAAGTAGAGGACAAAGGGGAGCCACGGAGGCGTGGATACTTGCAAGTCAATGTCACAGTGCAGGATATCAATGACAACCCACCTGTCTTTAGTCAGACCCTCTATCAGGCCCGAGTGCCTGAGGATGCACCTGTCGGGGCCAGTGTTTTGCAAGTGGCAGCTGCAGATGCTGATGAGGGCACCAATGCCGACATCCGATATCGTCTGGAGGGGGTGGAAAGTGCTGGTGTCGATGGAGCTGGGGCACTTCCTTTTGAAGTGGACCCAGAAAGTGGGGTCATTCGTATCCGAGAGGGACTGGACTATGAGTCACGGAGGCAGTACTCCCTAACAGTTCAAGCTATAGATCGGGGAGTGCCTGCTTTGAGTAGCCGTTCTGAGGCTCTGATCCACCTGCTGGATGTGAATGATAATGAGCCGCGGGTCAAATTCCGCTACTTCCCAGCCACCTCCCGTTTTGCCTCTGTAGATGAGAATGCAGCACCTGGCACAGTGGTGGCACTGCTGACTGTCAGTGATGCTGATTCGCCAGCAGCCAATGGGAATATTTCAGTATCCATTTTGGGTGGGAATGAGCAGCGCCATTTTGAGGTGCAGAGCAGCAAAGTACCCAACCTCAGCCTTATCAAAGTGGCTGCTGCTCTGGACCGGGAACGCATACCCACCTATAATCTTACTGTGGCTGTGACTGACAACTTTGGGGCTCCTCCACCATCACAAGGGCCTGTCCCTTCTTCCCTCAGCCCTGATGGTGCTATTCCAGTTCCAGTGAGCCGATCCTCTGTAGCTAGTTTGGTGATCTTCGTGAATGACATCAATGATCACCCACCTGTTTTTGGGCAGTTGGTGTACCAAGTGAATATTAGCGAAGAGGTGCCACCTGGCAGCTATGTACAAGGCTTGAGTGCTACAGATCGGGATTCAGGCCTTAATGCCAACCTCAAGTACAGCATAGTTTCTGGCAATGAACTGGGCTGGTTCTGTATTAGTGAGCACAGTGGCCTAGTCACCACCAAGAGCCCTGATACAACCATGGCCAGGGCTCTGTTGGGTGTATCCAGCCCAAGTATGGCAGCATCTGCTGGGTTGGACCGTGAAATAGCTTCACAGGTGGTGCTAAACATTAGTGCCCGAGACCAAGGTGTGCAGCCCAAAGTTTCTTATGCACGTTTGGTAGTGAATATAATGGATGTTAATGATGAGAGGCCCCAGTTTAGCCAACCAGATGGCTATCATATATCTGTGGCAGAAAATTCCCCTCCAGGAACTGAGTTGCTTGTTCTTTCTGCTCTTGATGGTGACTTGGGAGATAATGGGACTGTACGTTTCTCCTTGCAAGAAACTGAGCCAGGGGGGTTGGCGGGTGGTCCTTTAGTTACTACTTGGAGGATATTCCGCTTGGATCCTGTATCAGGAAGGCTCAGTACAATTTCCCAATTAGACAGGGAAGAACAGGGGTACTACTCACTGCAAGTTTTGGCCACTGATCTGGGCTCTCCTGCCCTATCCTCAATGGTTCAGGTCAATGTGAGCTTGCTTGATGTGAATGATAACAGCCCCCTGTTTTATCCTGTCCAATACTTTGCCCATATCCAAGAAAATGAACCTGCGGGCAGCTACGTTGCCACTGTGTCTGCCAGTGACCCTGACCTTGGGCTCAATGGGACAGTCAGGTACACCATCTCAGTAGGGGATACCTCCAGATTTCAAATTCATAACCAGACAGGGGTTATTACCACCAAAACAGTCCTGGATAGAGAGGAGAAGACTGCTTACCAACTACAAATAGTTGCTAGTGATGGTGGTAACCTGCAGTCTCAAAATCAGGCCATAGTTACAGTCAATGTCTTGGACACTCAGGATAATCCTCCAGTATTTAGTCAGGATATCTACAGCTTTGTGGTGTTTGAAAATGTTGCCCTAGGTTATCATGTAGGCAGTGTTTCTGCTACCACTATGGATCTCAATACCAATATAACTTATCTTATCACAATGGGGGACCAGAGGGGTATGTTTGAAATTAACAAAATGACAGGCCTGATCACCACAGCTAGCATTATTGATAGGGAAGAGCAAGCATTTTACCAGCTAAAAGTGGTGGCAAGTGGTGGAGCAATCACAGGGGATGCTTTGGTCAATATAACTGTCAGAGATCTAAATGACAATTCCCCCCATTTTCTTCATGCAGTGGAAAGTGTGAATGTGGTTGAGAACTGGAGTACTGGGCATACCATATTCCAAGCTAAAGCTGTTGATCCTGATGAAGGTATTAACGGCATGGTCCTTTATAGCCTAAAGCAGAATCCTAAGGACTTATTTAATGTCAATGAGCAAAGTGGTGCCATTAGTCTGACAGGGCCTCTGGACATAAATGCTGGGTCTTATCAAGTGGAGATTATGGCTTCTGACTTGGGAGTTCCAAGGCGCTCCTCTAGCTTTATTTTAACTGTTTCTGTTCATGATGTAAATGACAACTCACCCGTGTTTGACCAACTTTCCTATGAAGTCACCATTTCTGAACTGGAACCTGTAAACTCCAGATTTTTCAGTGTGCATGCTTCTGACAAGGATTCAGGTGCAAATGGAGAAATAGCTTATAACATAATTGAAGGAAATACTGGAGATGCCTTTGGCATATTTCCAGACGGTCAGCTGTATATAAAGAGTGAGCTGGACCGTGAACTTCAGGAAAGATACATACTACTAGTTGTGGCTTCTGATAGAGCAGTAGAACCTCTGAGTGCCACAGTGAATGTCACTGTGATTTTAGAAGATGTAAATGATAACAGACCATTGTTTAACAGTACCAATTATGTTTTTTATTATGAGGAGGAGCAGGTTGGTGGTTCATTTGTGGGTAAAATAAGTGCTTTTGACAAAGACTCTGGATCTAATGGTGAAGTCAGATACTCATTTGAGCACATGCAGCCTGATTTTGAACTGAATGCAATGAGTGGAGATCTAAGGAGTACTCATCAGTTGGACAGGGAATCCCTCATGAGGCAAAGGGGAACTGCTGTATTTACATTTACAGTTATTGCGATGGATCAAGGGTTGCCAAAGCCTTTAAGGGATCAAGCGACTGTGCAGGTTTACTTGAAGGATATAAATGATAATGTGCCAAAATTTTTAAAAGAACTCTATCAAGCTACAATATCAGAATTGGCTGCAAATCTGACTCAGGTTTTAAGAGTTTCTGCCTCAGATGTTGATGAAGGTAATAATGGATTGATCCATTATTCTGTAATTAAGGGCAATGAAGAAAACCAGTTTACAATAGATAATAGCACGGGCCAGGTGACTTTAGTTGGCAAATTGGACCATGAGGCTACTGCATCTTATTCACTCACCATCCAGGCAGTAGATTCTGGAGCAGTTTCTCTAAGCTCATTGTGTACATTGAACATTGAAGTGCTGGATGAAAATGACAATAGTCCTTCCTTCCCCAAATCCACTTTATTTGTTGATGTCTTGGAAAACATGAGAATTGGAGAACTGGTCTCTTCTGTCACTGCCACTGATTCTGATTCGGGGGACAATGCGGACCTTCATTATAGTATTACAGGGACAAATAATCATGGAACATTTAGCATCAGTCCCAATACTGGCAGTATTTTCCTTGCCAAAATGTTGGATTTTGAAACACAGTCAATTTATAAACTAAACATAACAGCGAAAGATAAAGGGAGGCCTCCTCAGTCTTCTACCATGTCAGTTGTAATATATGTCAGGGATTATAATGACAATCCACCTAAATTTCCACCTGGGGACATTTTTAAGTCTATTGTTGAGAACATTCCTGTTGGGAGTTCAGTCATTTCTGTAACTGCTCATGATCCAGATGCAGATATTAATGGGCAGTTAGCATATACAATCATTCAGCAAATGCCAAGAGGGAACCATTTCCAAATAGATGAAGTCAAAGGAACAATATATACCAGTGCTGAAATAGACCGTGAATTTGCTAATCTCTTTGAATTGACAGTGAAAGCCACTGACCAGGCTGTCCCTGTAGAATCTAGAAGATTTGGTTTGAAGAATGTGACCATTCTAGTAACTGACCAGAATGACAATGTTCCTACTTTTGTATCACAAAATGCCCTTGCTGCAGACCCCTCTGTTGTGATTGGTACAGTCTTAACTACTATTGTTGCTGCTGATCCTGATGAAGGGGAAAATGGAGAGGTTGAATATGAAATAATTAATGGGGACACAGACATATTTATTGTGGATCGCTACAGTGGAGAATTGCGAGTGTCATCAACCTTAGTTGCATCTCAACTCATATACAGCTTTATAGTTTCAGCCACTGATCTTGGCCCTGAGAGGAGAAAGTCAACCACCGAGATGACTGTAATTCTACAAGGACTTGATGGCCCTGTTTTTACTCAGCCAAAGTACATTACCATTTTAAAAGAAGGTGAACCAATCGGGACAAATGTGATATCTATAGAAGCAGCTAGTCCTAGAGGGACTGAAGGCCTTGTGGAATATTTCATAGTCTCAGTGCGTTGTGAAGACAAAATGTTTGGCCGACTCTTCACCATAGGGCGCCACACTGGTGTGATCCAGACAGCTGCTATTTTGGACAGGGAGCAAGGAGCACGCCTGTATCTCGTGGATGTTTATGCCATTGAAAAGTCTGCTGTGTTGCCACGGACCCAGAGAGCAGAGGTACAGTTTTACAATTTATCTTTCTCTGTCCTGTCAGCTCTGTTCTTTCAGGTTCCATTTTTTTACACAGGACTGAATGCTACTGATTTCAATGTGACTTCTAAGTAGACTTGCATAGGATTACACTTTGAATATTTAAGGCATCAGTGATTTTACCAAGGTACTTTGCATTGTTTAAATTTTTTGTTGAATGTAGAAATGTAACCTTTGAAAAGGTAAGCCAGTTTTTTTTTATTCTGGTAGATTAATCTAAAGCACGAAATTGTTGTTTTTGCTTGATATTAGCTGGCTGATCAACATGCTACATAGGTGATTGTTCATTCTAGCTGCACAGGCCAGCAATTGTCATTAACTAGTTAGCTTTAACTATGATCTGTTTCACACCTGACCTTTTCTCCATGTAGGAAAAATGCCATATGTGAATGGGCATCATCTTAGGCTCCTTGCTGATCATTTCAGTTTGGTTAACTTGCTAAATAAAATAAGAGCTTTTGTGCTGGGTGTACCAGATAAACACTTATTACAAACACTGTGCAAAACTATAATGTTTAGACAATTTAGGTACTTATTCCAAATGAGTTTCCTTTTACCTCTCAACATGCCTGTTCACTTCTATCCCAATACTCTTACCAATTTTCAGTTCTCCATCTAAAGACTCACAGTTATTAGATTTTTGCAGAAGCCAAATGGTAAATATTTATATGATTCTGTTATTAGTGATGTAGAGTAAATGATTTCCAAAAAATTAATCATGACATCAGAAAACATATGTTTTATGTCTGTTTATTTTTTTATTGTAAGCATTATCCTTTGCATAACCTTTAATGTACTAGAGTGGCTTTCAGAAACTTGGATTTGAAAATTACTAGGCCAGTCAAGGTTTTCCTTTTTCTTTTGGCATTCTTCGAGTCCTGATTTCTGTGCTACGCTCTGAGTCATTGCTTTTTGCTCATTGCAAGTTTGCAGCTAAATCTCTTCAATAGTCAACCAGCAGGGGATGCCGGAAGTGCTGAATGAGTCAAACATTTCCCCTCATGGTCAAAACAGTTTAGCTCTGAAAATGAACACAACTGCACATTCCAAAGATTGCTTTCAAGTACTGAAACACTAACTCTGCAATCCTGTGCACACTTACTGGGAGTAATCCTGTGGGACTTCCAAGTAAACATCTACAGGACTGAGCTGCAAAAATACTTGCCTTTACCTTGCATATTATATGATTATTTGCCAGAACGCATACACTTTTTGACATTATTTTAAATGGTATAGGCAGGGCATGGCTTTTAAAAACCATGCATTTCTAAGACTCTAGATGTCTCTTGTTTAAGTAGTATACTTTACTTGCACTGATTTATTTGAGAGTCATGTGTTTGAGTTGCATTGAACTTTTGTGGAGTAAATGGCACCACATTTCTCATTTCTATTTGGGTTTTTTTCAGATTGAGTTAAGGTTAGAAGAAATCATAACTGAATAAAAATGGGTAGAAATGGATACAGTAGTGTAATTTTATGTTATGATTTTGTGTTTAGAAACAATAAAGAATTGGACTATTTTGGTAATTTTAGCTTTTGTTCTAATTATACCTATTGCTACTATTAGAAGGAAGCTAGCTGGGCTTCACACATAGCTTGGTAATAAATTGTAATAATGCCACAAATTAGGTTTGACCTTCATCTACAGGGATAAATGGATAATGGAAATTATGTGATCCTTCAGATGTTGATGAACTGAAGCTCTTTATAACCATAGATAATATGATCAATGGTGGAGAATGTTAGTAGTTGCAGTTCAGCAACATGTGGAGGTTGCCATGATTTGCACTCCTGATCTACAGATTCACCCAGTTAATCCAGAGAAAATGAAACAAAATGTTCCTCATATTTTGATTTATCTTATAATCTACCTTTTTAACCAGAAGACAATCTCATTAATCTCAGTTTTTCCTACATTTTGTCTTATTTTGTGTAGACATATATAAGACTGGGAAAGATAAATATAAGCTTCCAAGCCCTCAATATTGTACATGGAGCCAGTTTAGTACATGCTTACTGTCTCTCATCAGAAATTCCAAAATCTGAAATACTCTAAAATTATCCATATTGGTGGCTGAAATAGTGATACCTTTGCTATCTGATGGTTCAGTGTACACAAACCTTGTCTCATGCACAAAAGTATTAAAAATATTATGTATAAAATTACCTTCAGTCTTTGTGTATGCAAAGCTTAAATGATTGTCATGTTCTGATTTGGGTCTCATCTCCAAGATTGTATATATGGATATTCCAAAATCAGAAAAAAGCCAAAATCCAAAACATTTCCTGCTCCCAAGTATTTTGGGTAATGACTAATCAAACTGTAGTGTGATCTGAATGTTACAGGGATAGGCAACTTTTTGAGCCGGGGGCCGGGTTGCTGTCCCTCAGACAACTGGGGGGCCGAAGCCGGGGGGTGGAGCTTCCACCTTCCGGGGCGGGGCCACACGCTGAGGGTGGAGTTTCCACCCTCCGTGGGTGGAGCCGCACGCTGGGGGCAGAGCTTCCATTGAAGCCCCGCGGGGAGGAGGAGGCATGTGCCTGCCCTCTCCTCCTCAGTCCCTTCCTTTGGCCAAACGGGATCCGAGGGGCCCTTTTGGCTGAAGGGGAGGGAGGCTGAAGGGCTTGGGCACCCATCCCAGGCCCTTCCCTTCGGCCGAAAGGGCTCCAAGGGGCCCTTTAGGCAGAAGGGGGGGGAGGCCGAAGGGAAGGGCTTGGGCACCCGTCCCAGGCCCTTCCCTTCGGCCGATAGGGCTTCAAGGGCCGTGGAGGAGCCCAGGAGGCGGCAGGCCACTTCCGCGGGCCCCTTCTCAGCCCGTGCGGCCTCAGACCTCCCTCCGGAGAGAGAGGCCTGGGGCCGCAAGGGCCCAGGGGGGAGCCCGTGGAGGCAGAAGGCCTCTTCCACGGGCTCTTTCTCGGCTCGTGCGGCCCCAGACCTCCCTCCGGAGAGAGAGGCCTGGGGCCGCAAGGGCCCTGGGAGGAGCCTGCAAAGGCGGCAGGCCGCTTCCATGGGCCCCTTCTCGGCCCGTGAGGCCCCAGGCCTCCCTTCGGAGGGAGAGGCCTGGGGCTGCAAGGGCCCTGGGGGGGAGCCCGCGGAGGCGGCAGGCTGCTTCCGCGGGCCCCTTCTTGCGGCCCAGGAGGAGGTGGAGGAGGAGGCGGCGGCCTTGGCGGCAGCAGCAACAGCATCAGCAGGACCAGGCTGGGGCTGGTCCTGCCACCTCCGCGGGCCGCCTCCGGCCCGCAGGCCAGGGGTTGCCGACCCCTGGACTAGGACTTTAAGAGACCAGGTTTTCAATATAGTCAGCCCTCCTTATACACAGATTTTTTTATACACAGATTCAAGCATACATGGTTTGAAAATATTCAAAAGATGTATAAATTTCAAATATAAAACCTTAATTTTCCATTTTTTATAAGGGACACCATTTTGCTATGTCATTATATTTAATGGGACTTGAGCATCCATGGATTTTGTTGTCCATGGGGGATCTTGGAACCAAACCCCAGCATATAACAAGGGTCCACTGTATACACAGACATGGAAATCCCCAGAATGATTTGGGGCAAGTTGTGCGCTCTGTGAGGAAGGCAGAGACAACCTCCTCTGAATAAACCTTGTTAAAAACCCAATGAGAGGGTTGCCATAATCAGGAGTTTACTTGAAGACACATAACAACAACAAAGCTGAAGTTCAGACAATCCTTGTTCACTGAAATAATTAGGAAAGTAGTTATTATTTAAAAGCAATATGCCAGCAGGAAGCTTTACTCTACTGGTATACCACATTTAATGAACTAGATACACTCTTGGTTTCTCCAAGAATGTTTCTCCATCCCCTTCTTTATGCTGCCTCTGTTGATCCTCCTAAAAAAACAAAAAAAACAATATGCTTCCAGCTAGACAGAGGACAAGGCGGAAAAGGGAGTTTTTGGCAAGTATAAAAAGACTTTGTAAAAAGGAGCTTATTTGTCAGAGACTTTGTTAACCATACTGTGTCTATACTGTAATAAAACAGCCAGCACATCAATCTTTTTTTTTTTGAACAGCTGAATCTAAAAGAATCAAATTAAAACGAAGTATATCACACAGTAGCTTGCGTGTCATGCTTGTGAAACTATATGGCAGTACAATCGTATACTTGTTAACCATCCAATACATGTGCACTAACTCCTATTGTAGTTCCTTAGGTGTACAGGAGCAAACTAAATTTTGCTCTTCACTGTGTATAAACAAGAAGGTCTGTGTGGTATAGTGCTTTGAGTTGGACTATGACTCAGGAGACCAGGGTTTGAATCTCTGCTCAGCCATGGAAACCCACTGGGTGACCTAGGGCAAGTTATACTCTCTCATCCTCATAGGAAGGCAAAGGTAGTTCCTTCCCCGCTGAAGAAATCTTGCCAACAAAACCCTGTGATAAGTTGGCCTTAGGACCACCATAAGTTGGAAATAAACTTGAGGCTGCACATCAGCAATACAGTATGTAGAAACAATATAATTTGTTCATTTACCTCTCTTTAAAGCACACACTTCTTTTAAAACCTGATAATGCATAGAATCATAGAATCGTAGAGTTGGAAGAGACCACAAGGGCCATCCAGTCCAACCTGCTGCCATGCAGGAAATCACTGCATACCCTGCCTAATTAAGTTTTGATGACAGGGCTTTCCTACCAACAGTTAAAGAAGCAGTGCAGGCAATCATAATTATAATATGTTAAAAGCAAAAACTTGATCCTGAATGAGTCACTTGATTGACATTTGCTCATTTTCTTGTATATCTTCACTATCTTCCAAATTTATACGTAGCAAGTGATAATTTGGACAATGTCTTAATTTTATGCTTTATGATAGATGGCTATGGATTCAGCAGAGATTTCACAGATGTATTACAAACATATACCTTCCCTTGTGGCAAAAAAGCAAGCAAATAGAAAAAATAGTCCAGCTATATCTTTTTTTCCTTTTTAAATTATTGCCCCGCTGGTTTTGTTGTTGTTGTCTGTCTTCAAGACATTTCCAACTTATGGCAACCTTAAATACCTCATTAAAAATAATAATCTTTCCTCCCACTTTACAGGAATCATACTGTGTTAACAGCTGCATGACAGGTAGAATTTTTAGCAGGAACATCTAATCTCAATATGGAAATATAGTAATAGGAAAGGTTTTGCCTAAAGATATAACCTGCATTTAAACATTATAACAACATAATGAAGTTTTTCTGAATAGGAGGAAGAAGCAGAATCCTACCAGAACTGCCATCTGCAAGATGGCAATGGCAGTTATCTCAATGAAGGATTCATGCCACTTTAAAGGCATTCATGGTCAGTGAGATGGACCACTGGGTCTTCTCTTTGCTACACATTGGCTGTACTTTAGCAAGACAAAGTTGTGGCAACTAGAATGTTCCCAAGCTTGTATCTGTCAGTTCTTGCAGAAATTGATTTCTTGTTGAGGTGCAAAGAACAAGTTTGGTCATATCCAGAGCTTGGGTAATATATTGGCTGGATTGTGTGTACATCCCACATGTTGGACATCCTTCTTTCTGCAAAATGTTGTTAAACTTCACACATATCTAAGTCTTGTAGAGTACAGTCCTTCTCCATTGTGTGGCAGGAAGCATCATTAATTTTGAGGGTATTTAAACATAAGTACTTATATACAGGATTATAACCATATATCATAATCCAGAGAGCATGATTTAAAAGAAGAAATGGTTTTCAGTTTTAAAAATTCTTTCCTGTACAATGGAGAGAGGAGAAAGGAATTAAATTTAGGAGTGACCATGCAGTGTGAAACAGATTTTATTGTGATTTATTCCTGTATATCCATTTCTCGTTCAGGTTTATAAAACTCATTACTTTCACTTGGTTATCCTCATGAAATCAATATATTTTTTATGGGAACTCAGTAGAAGATTATTAAAATACCTGAATGGTAAAATACCTCTGTACAATCTAAGATTGATGTTTTCCTTGGAGTTTTCATATAACAATTTAGGCTCCCCAGTGTTTTTTCTTTCTCTCAATTTTTCCTTTTTCCATTGTTGCTTTTATAATCCATCATGAAAGCTCATGCTGCCTAAATGATAAATATTGCCACTAGAAAAGGGATTGTCAGTTGTCTGAAGCTGTTTTCATTGATTTGCCTTTGCGTAAATTCTTCATTGAACTTACTGCTGCTACACTGCAGAACTAATGCAGTTTGTCACTGTTTTAACGGTCATGGCTCCATTCTATGGAAGCCTGGGATTTGTGCCAGATAAGGTTAAATATCTCACAAAACTATAAATCCCAGAATTCCATAGCATAGAGTCACAGCAGTTAAAGCAGTGTCAAACTGCATTAATTTTGAAATGTAGATGAAGCCATAGACAGCTCCTGGAGTATGAGAAATGGTTATTATTTCCTTTTGGCAGCATTGTCAGCAATATATGAGGCTGACCAAGTTGTTTCCCTCCAGATGTTTCTGAGATGCAGCTTGTATCAGCCCTAGTCAGCATAGTTAGTGGTGAAAAATGATGGGAGCTTTAGCATCACCATAGGTTATTCTTAAAACCAACATAATGTACTAAGGACTATGGTGCAAACCAGTATATGACTGCTGAAAAGTAAGGTCTGCTGAGTTAAATGAGTCAAAATTTTCAGCTGGAAACCAGTACACATGTCTGATTAGGCAATTGCTCCAAACCCTCTTGTTCTCTCCCACACCTTTCTTCCCTCTAGTAGTGCAACAGCTAAAATGCCCCAAAGCACTGTTCCAAGTTTATGGAGATCTGGCAAATGTAGTTCTCTAAGGATTTTTAATATGGTATTGGTTAGTATTTGGACTACTAGAAACTGTAGACCTTATTTCAGAGGAAGGATTTGCCAAAACACTTCTGAATATTCTTTGCCTAAGAAAACCTTATGGAATTCATGGGGTTGCCATAAGTCAGTGGGCAATTTGCAGGCACATACACGCACATATTGGTAGACATACAAGCCTCCTGGTAGCTCTGCTGCTGCTTTTGATACAGTCTTACTAGTGGCTTGCTGAATGCTAGTTGAAGAGAGTGAGATTAGAGATTTCACCACTACTTCTGCTCCTGTTTTGGAGATAGGAAGATGACAGAGTGGCATGATAGGAAGGTTAGGCTTCCTGCCTAGTGACAGTATAAGAATGCAGGCATAGACCTCAATTCTAGACAGTACAAGCCAATCCTTGAATTTGGAGAAGTCTGGGATTGACTTGATATGGCAAACTGAATTGATCTGCATGTTGGGACATGAAGGAAATAAGAGTATAATAGCTTTGGCCTATATCAAATTATGACATTGTACTAGCGCAAAATCTATTGAACTAGCAGTTGCACTTTTTAGAAATTTGTTCGAGGGTGGTCTTTAATACAGAGCTCATTCCACACTTGTAGAGGCTTTGCTATGCAACTGCTTTGTACAACTGCTTGCATAAAAGCTATAATCTGGTGCACTCAGGTTTCTTGTGATTCCACACCATTGATGTTACATTGGAATTAGTCCATTGTCCTTTATTGGACACATTTGGTAGAAATGATGGGAGATTATATGTTTGCTTAAAGACAGATTTTGTGCACAATAGGTGAAAAAAAAGCAAATGCACTGAGTAATCAGATGATTGTATAGTTGGCCCTTAGCTAATCAGTGAAGTTTCTCAAACCAAGAGTGAAGATCTTCCCGCTCCCCATGTTGAGGTTCATATTGTCATGCACAAAACCTTCCAGATTACACATTTCAGAAGGAGGCAGAGTTGAACCAAAGTGGTCAGAAGCCAAGGTGCATCTGGCAGGGTTTGTGCATGTGCCTTCACCCTGCAGGCATTGGGCTGGAGGATTCAAAGGCCGGCATGGGGGCAGAGTGGGGTGTGTGGCTTCCACACGATGCATGCCCCAAGTCCGCCCCCATGTTGGCATAATATGGGTGGCACACAGCGCTCCTCTGGCACTGCATCCAGATGATGGAATGCCAAAGGAGCACCAAAAAGCTGTGCCAGCGGCAGCTATTGCACCCTTTCCACAGCACAAAAAGGAGCCGCTTTTTGTGGCTCCTTTTTGCTCTGTGGAAAGACCAGATCAGGGGTCTATTCAGCCCCTTAAAATGAAGAATATAGAAAATTTGTCCTGTGGTGTTAGAAAAATAAATCCAATTCTGGATAAAATGGCCAATTTTATGATAACGGGTAATGGGAGAATTTGGATTTGGTATTGGTTTTGAAAGAGTAAATCTAATCAAGTCATTTCAGTTAGTTAATTCTACCCTTCTTGAATCACATAAAGTCGTTGCACTAGGCATAGAATATAAACAGAACTAAATTCTATTTATTTATTTTTCTCTCATTGGAGAAGAAAGCAATGGCAGGACAAATTTTAACCGATAACAGCTGCTTTCAATTACCTCCTTTTAAGATTGTTTTAATTTTTAAAAAAAGTTGGGAGAGACAACTTACAACTGTGTGTAACATGTAGTTTAGTTTGTGTGAGCTCTCTCTAAAACTAAGAAAAGCAGAGTTCTAATCATTATTCAGCCTATGTTTCATTGAATGGGGGGGGGGGGTTACCATATTATTTTAAGTCCAGTTCTTGACAGATTTAAAACACTACTTGACCTTTGTACTGGTGGAGAAACAAGAAGTTGGGAGTAAACACTTTCTTTGCAAGGTTAGATCCTATTGGATAGGCAGGGAAATACCACATGCCTGCCAAAAAACTTGGCTCAAATGAAAGGAATACAGATGGCTGTAACTGATAAATATGTCTGTTATTGTTATTTTTTTTCCCTGATCAGTGTTATGAATGTGCAAGAATAGAGACTATGTGTGTGACAGAAAGAGAAAGAGGGAAAGACAGTAAGAGAAGCAATAAAAATAAAAATAAAAATGGGAAATTGTTTTTTGGCAGTGACTTTATTCAATAGTGTGGCCCTAAAGGTCAAAATTAAGGAATAACACAGAACAAAGACTGCTTCCTTTGATATTTGCACTGCCTTGAAGATAATCGACTATGTCCTTTGTACTGTGTCCTTAATAGTAATCAGTTTTGTTGTTTTCTGTTTCATTTCACATGTGTGGGTAAAAAACTCTGGGATCACAATATGTGTGAGGTATTGCAGATCTACGGTGTAGGAATGTGACAGATTTGCTCCGTTGAGTTTGTTTTTGTTGTTAAAGGATGATATTACAAAATTTGCACCTCCTGAACTAAATACATAAATTGACACAATTTGTACTGGAAAACCATGCATTTCCAGGTTTGTGTTTTTTAATGTGAAGTCGAAGGCTTTCATGGCCGGCATCCACAGGTTTTTGTGGGTTTTTCAGGCTATGTGGCCATGTTCTAGAACATGGCCACATAGCCCGAAAAATCCACAAAAGATTATACTTGTATTTTTTCCTTAGAAAGGATAATAAAGCACTTGACAACATACACACATTTCGAGAATGCGCCAAAGCCACTGTGTAAATTTGTAAAATGGGCATAAACATGGTTTTGTCAATGAGAAATGCATTTGATTATTTTTTTAAAAAAAAACAAAGAAATTGAAACATCTGTGGAATCACAGAATGAACTAGTATGTAGGTAAAGAATATGCACAAAATATACTTGCTCATTCTGTCCATTCCTAACCATTGAAGTATTACCAAAATTTGTCCTATTGACAAAAGGTCTTGGCTTTGTGGTAGAGCACATTCTGTGCATTCCAAATATGTTAGGTTTCATCCCTGATTTCTCCGGGTATGTATCCAAACTGCAGAAATAAAGCAGTTTGACACCACTTTTAATGGCCACAGCTCCATCTTGTGGAATCTGGGATTTGTAATTTGTTGGATATTCATTCTGGTCTGTCAGATAATTCTGGTGCCTCACCAAACTACAAATGTCAAGAGCCAATAGGATTGTGTAATTGCAGTTGAAGTGGTGTCAAATGGCTTTATTTCTGCAGTAGTGCTAGATAATACTTCAGTAAAATCTCTGTAGAATCACTGCTAGTCATCGTGGAATATATCTCAAATAGTTCTTTTTATCCTAATTAGGGAAACTCTTTTGGTCCTAAACCTGTCATCAGTAATGGATTGGATAGGGGAAACACATTGAAACTTAATCCAGACAAAATGAAGGTGCTCCTTGTCAGTTGAAAGAGAGATTAGGGAATAAGGATTCAGCCTTTGCTGGACAGGGTTATACTTCTCCTGAAGATGCAGGTTTGATCTTGGATTTATTTCTGAGCATGGAAGCCCTGATTCCAGTGGTTGCTAGGAGTGCATTCGTACAGTTAAGCTTGTGTACCAGCTGCACCTGTTCCTTGAGACGTCAGATCTGGCCACAGTGACACATGGCTTAATTATACTCCAGTTGGATTACTGTAGTGCTCTATAGGTGGAGATGTCTTGGAAGAGTGTTCATAAACTTCAGCTAGTGCAAAGATATGCAGCCACATTACTAATGGGTGCTGGCTACAAGAAGCACACAATTCCCTTGTTGCAATAGCTCCACTGGTTGCTGGTCCCTTTCCAGACACAATTCAAAGTGCTGGTTATGACCTTGAAACCCCTACATGGCTCAGGTCCATCTTATTTGTAGGACTGTATTCTCCCTTGTGCACCAGCCCATGCTCTGGGGTCTGCTGGGGAGGACCTTCTCTCTGTCCCACCCCCACATGTATATCCTCTGGGAACACAAGAGAGAGCCTTCTCAGTGGCCCCCAGGTTCTGGAACTCCCTTTCCACAGCAGTTAGACTGGCATGCTTCCTTCTTTCTTTTTGAAGACAAGTAAAGACTTTTTTATTCTGACTGGCATTTGATGAGTGATGGTATAAGGCCCATCTTACATGATGCACTGGACATTGCTAATTGTTGTGTTGGTGTGTTTTGATTATATATGTTTTAACCTAGTTTTATTTTTTCTGATTATTATTATTATTATTATTATTATTTATTTATTTATTTAATTCTGTTTTAACTTGTGTATTGTGTATTGTGTGGATTCTAAACAATGTTGTGTTTTTTTAATAATTTAGGCCACTTTGAATCCCAATCTGGGATAGATGTAAATATAAAAATATAAATATATAGATTATAACCCCATCTATTTGGTCCAATGACTCTGATATTGTTTGTGTGTGTTTTATATTGTCTTCAGCACTGTGGCAAGCAAAAGTAATTATATAAAAGTTCACAGTGAGTACCATAAATGAACAATAACTCATAAAAAAATCAATTCCCTGTTGTCACTTTCTGAGTAGCCAAAAGAAACTGAACCTGCTGAAAGTCCGATATAGTCACCTAACATGATTTGCTGCAGTTACACAGGCATTTTCTAGAGGGGGTTGTAAATGTCATAAATTAATTTTCATGTACTGTTTGTGGAGAAATAATTCATGTTTCTTTCTTTATCCTGTTTTTATTTATTGCATTTTTTGAGACACACATATTAACAGCCAATTTTTTACAGTCATCTTCCCACAAGTTTCTCGGAGTCTTGTACTATTTTACCAGCAAGGATTCTTGAAACAAAACATGAGGAGTGCATTGCAACAATGTATTGCAAAAAGTATCCTCAAATAATATGAAGCAAACATTTAGAGGTAAATGTACTTGTTAGTCCCAACTAGAGTAGAGCCACTGAATGAAGGTGGTTTATTAAACCAACACTTATGTAAGACCCAGAGGTCCTTTACTCTAGGTTTGATTTGGCACAACAGTTTGATTTGGCACTTACAGAAGGGGTAGAAGGCTTTGAGAGCTAGTTTTTGTCCCTATGGTATGTCACAGAAACTGTTTTCCAGTGACAGTGGCAACTTCTGATTGTGACTTCTGCATTGTCTCTGCTGTTTTGGGGATTTCAGGGATGGGTGTTTGAATTTATCTCTCAACTCCTGGAGACTTCCATGGGGAGCCCTCTACCTTTTAAGGAATTTTCACACTCAGTTAGTGGGGTGCAGGGGCCTGGGAAGGTCCCAGAAAACCTAGGGGACTGCAAAAAAGACTGGGGGAGCTCATAATTCCCACATTTGCGTAATCCTTTAAAACACACCACTACTAGTTATAATAGCCTTTTTCCTTTTTCATCTTCTGCCTGAAATGTGAGAGATACATAGGTTCTTTGCTTGAGACCTTTGATCTGAATTTAGAAAAAAAATCAACAAGCAGACAATTGCGGATGCGCAATTTAAATCTCCTTATGCATGTTGTAATGGGTCTCTCTACTTCAAATTAAAAAAAAAAGTTTAGCTGTACACTATACATCTCTTACTCTCAGCTACTGTTTTCTCAATCTAATCTCCTTTTCTCATCTGTAAACAGGGATAATGCCAATAGTTTACTTTTGAGGATTGTTTTAAAGATTACTAAACTTTAAAATTTAACACTTTAGGACTTAGAGGAATGCCTGATCTTATGTTGCAACATGTCATTTTAGTCCAGTTTCATCGTCTGAAAATTAAAAGAAAACATCTGTAAGATGCTTAATGGGAACAGGCCTTATATGTTCACATGAAGGTGATGTTATAATGACCTTTTTTCTAAACCCTATTCTGTCTGTACTTTGACCCAGGGATTCCACCAAGAAAGAAAGAAAGAAAGAACTCTATTAAATAATGAAGGGCAAATGTATGAATTTTACTTTTCTCAGATTTGTCACTTATTTGCTGTGACCCTGTTTTGGCCCACTGGACAAATCATATATATATTTGTATCAATTTCTGCCCATTTTTTCTTAATTTTAGTATGCACTTGTGTTATAGACTTGCAAACATTTTTCTTCCCACAATATATTTTAGGAGCATTTTTTCTCTTAAGAAATGCATTTTTGGGCATATTTTTGTGTAGTGTAGCAAACTGGAATGGAAAATTCTGAGATGTGCAGATTTGAGCAGGTAGTCTAGACATGCACCTTTTAACAAATTGAATTTTCATATTCTGCAGTCATTCTGGGATAGGAAAAACACTTGTTTTTAAGAAACCCTTTCAAGTGTTAAATGCATCAGTGGGGTTTTATGCAGGACTATGCTACTGGCCTTGTCCTTGACTACAAGCACACTTCTATCCCTGTTCCCTGATAGTTCCCTGAATATTGTTGTCTGCCCTTACAAAATCCTAGACACTCCTCCTCATGAAAGAAAAACCTAGTCATGTTGAAAATGTTGAAAAGCTGCAGCATGTCCAGAGGAGGGCAACCAAAATGGTGAAGCGTCTGGAACCATGTCCTATGAGGGGAGAGACTTAGGAAGCTGGGTATGTTTAGCCTGGAGAAGAGATGGCCAAGAGGTGGTGTGGTAGCCCTGTTTAAATATTTGAATATTGAGGATGGACCAAGCTTGTGTTCTGCTGCTCCAGAGAATAGAACCTAGAGCAGTGGATTCAAACTATGGGAAAAGAGATTCCACCTCAACATTAGGAAGAACTTCCTGACAGTAAGAGCTGTTCGACAGTGGGACACACTCCTTCTTTGGAGGTTTTTAAACAAAGGTTGGATAATTACCTGTCAGGATTGTTTTGATTGTGTGTTCCTGCATGGCTGGGGGTTGGACTGAATAGCCTTTGTGGTCTCTTCCAACTCTATGATTCTATGTGGGAACTTATGCTCAAACACCTGCTCAGTACAGGCTTTGCACGTTCACACAGCATGTGTCAGTATGGGTGTTGAGGGCTAGTGACATGCCTATCCCAAATAACACGGCCAGTAGTGAAGCTACTCATTCCCAGGAATCACACAAGCAGTTGTCCTTAGAGTCCTTGTATGTATTTGTTACCTAGTTTTGTGTTAAGACGTGGGAGGGATAAGGCTGCTTTGTGATAGTTGAAGTTTTTGTGCCTATAACTGAGTGATAGCCAAATATTACTAGGGACAGTTTTTGCCATTAGTATACTGCTATTGTTATGCTCTTCCCAGTTTTTCAAGCCGTGAGAGAAGTATTGTTGGCACAACACTCATAAGGGCCTTGTTTCTCATGGAAAGAAATAACTGGAGGTGTGTAACTTTTGAAGTTGTTGTTGTTGTGTGTCTTCTGAATAAATTCTGAATTATACTGACTGTAAGGCAAACCTATCATGGGGTTTTCTCGAAAAGGTGAGATTGGGGCTGCAGCATGTACTTGCTGTGGCCCCAATCCGGCGCTAAAAAGGGCTGTTACAGGCCTTACTAAGTTTTACTTGTTCCAAACTTTTCTGAACTGTATCCCACTTTATTAGATGATACTAAATGCATAGAGACTCAGTTAGGAAAAAGGTGGTAATCCCCATAAGGGATATGTGTTATTTGGTTTTGTGTTTTTCTATAGCTACATTCCAAATGTGTTCAATGTCACTGAGCTACTGTGGTGAATCCTACGTTTAATTGTAACTTATCTTCAGTCATTATACATTTGGGGTGTGGTGGGGTTGTTTTTTGGACCAGATACAAAATTACATTTTGAAACTTTTTCTTCAAAAATTGGGGGAAATTATTTTTCATCATTTGTATCACTAGACAGTGGAGGACAGAGACCATGTTTTCAGGTGTAGTTGTTTAGCAGGAGTAGCAGTATCCCTTTTGTTTTCCAGATTATTTAAAGTGTGATTGTAAGTAGCAGTGGCTATTTTGCTCTTAATATTAGCAAACCTGATTTTTAAAAGGGGAAATAAATGGGGGTGGGTGGGCTGATGTCATTGCCATTTGTTCTGATAGTCCCTTCCTCAAATTTTGTACAATATCTCATGCTCTGTTGGGGGGGGGGGGGGGGAACACCAGCAAATGCTAACTTGCAGGACCAGTCTGTGACAGAAAACAAGGGGAAGGTGATCAAGATTATACAGTTGGCCCTTCTTATACACGGATTCAAGCATACATGGTTTGAAAATGTTCAAAAAAAGTGTAAATTTCAAATATCAAACCTTGATTTTCCATTTTTTATAAGGGACACCATTTTGCTATGTCATATTTAATGGGACTTGAGCATACACAGACTGTGGAACCATGGGGGAACTTGGAACCCAACTCCAGTGTATAACAAGGGTCCACTGTACTTAATTTCTCTGTTCCTAACTACTGCCAGGCAAAGATTTGGATGGAAAGCACATACTTTCTGCTCGTTTGGGTGTTCTATTATAACCCAATATTCACAATCTACACACTTTTGTTTGTTTGTTTGTTGTTGTTGTTGTTGTTGTGTGCTTTCAAGTGGTTTCTGACTTACAGCAACCTGAAGGTGACCCTTTCATGGGATTTTCTGGGATGAGAGTGAGTGACTCACCCAAAGTCAGTGGGGTCATGCAGATGGACTGAAAGGAGGGATGCGAGGCTGCTCTGGTGCTGATTGTGCCAGGACCATAGTGACCTCATGGGCCCATTCCTGATGCAGGCAACAGTGACAGTCTTGAACAAGGCCACTGGCAGGAGTAGATTGTATCTGCACCCTTTTGGCCTGGTTCTTTTTAATTAGCGCAGCCTCAGTGCAGCTTCAGGCTGCATTCAGGGCATGCAACATGTAAACAGTAGAACCCCAGGGTGGCCTGAGACCACATAATTTTGCCCATCTGTTTCAGGCCCCTAGTCTCCAGGGTTGTAGTTCAACAGTCAAACCACTCAGGGACATAGCCAAGGGGGGGGGGTTCTTGGGGTCCAGACCCCCCCTTCTGTTAGATAAAATGAATGATGTGTGCTGCCGTGCCGCTGCACCCAAGCCCCATTATAATGGTGGCACTTAGTCTGGACCCCCCCCCTTCCCAAAATCCTGGCTACGTCCCTGCACCACTACATCACACTGGTTCATGTTTGTGTAGGGAGACATAAGGCACAGTATTGGAAAATCAATGAAATACCATCAATAGACGAGTGGCTACTGAAGATATACGACATGATGGAAATGGACAGATTAACTAGAATTATTCAGGGAATAGATGAGGAAGAAGTGGAAAGGGAATGGGAGTCGCTAAAAAACTTTTGTGATGACAGATGGAAAGGCATGTAAATCATCGCGTATTTAATTGATATTATTAAGCAACCTCATTTAACAAATAGAAAATAGGGTGTTATAATATAAGTAAACAAATGTATAGACTGGAGTAATAGAAGAAATATGAAGTGCTATAAGGTAACTATTATATGGAGAGTAATAAACACAGAGGCAAATGTTGTACAACAGGAAGTTTATTTGTCATCAAGATTTTTGAAGATACAGGATCATTATATGTAATAGTTCTGAGTTGAGATGCTTCTGGTTAATTTATGTTGATCGTGATGAATGTTGTATATATTCATATTTTAAGCAATAAAATCATATTTTAAAAAAATAAAAATATCATTTGAAGATGACATGAGATCTATTCAATCCTTTTGGTGCATGTATAGATATTAGAAGGAAAAGCAATTGGCATTTTTCCCTAGTCTTATCTCCACCAATATGCTTACTAACACATTCTCTGCATAGATATATTACAGAAGGTATGATATCTGTGTTTGTTAAGTAATTACTTCCAGTTATTTCTTAAAATGAAAATAGCTGGGTTTTGTCAAGTTGCATTTCAACTACAGCTTTCTGGTCCTTTCAGATCATGTTTGTGCTGTACCATATTTAAATATGTAATTAAAGGAAAATTGTCAGAAGATAAACTCAGCCTCCTAATGAACATTCATTTCTTGCCAAAGAAAATCAAAGTATTCTTTACCCTACAGTTAGACAGTTTACATGGCAAGGCTTCATTAGAACTGTAAGACAACATTGTTAACAAAGTACTACTTTGAATGACACTAGTAAGAGATTCAAGTACTACGAAGACAACAGTACAATTTAATAGAGAGCACATCTATTGAAACTCATTCAGGGAGTCAATTAGATTTGATATAAAGCCATTTTATTGTACATACTTTGTAATAAATAGCATTTTTCTGAGAATTTCATTATTAATCAGCTTCTTTTAAGATATAGTTTTTAGAGGGGAGAGAGAGAAAGGATGCCAGTTTCGCCCCAAGAAAATTCAAAGGACCTGAGTTTTGCTTACATCAACTCCTACAAATGAGAAAAAAACATGCCCTAATAAGCAGGACTGAGTGGGAAATAAGGGAAGTCTAGAACGGTGTGGAAGCTTTCATGTTTTTTAAAGGCTTCAAGGCATTTGTGTATATATATGCTGGAAGCAGGTGGAGGGACTAGAGTTTTCAGATACAACTAGGACTAATTTTAAAAGTCTTTCCTCACTCTTTAATATTTCCCAGTATATTAACAACAAAGGGTAACAACTGATTTCATGACCTTTAAAAATACATATAAGACAGCTTGTGTGTGTGTGTGTGTGTGTGTGTGTATACCTTGGACGGAAAGCATGGGATTAAATTCTTTGAATGCTTTCCTACATAAAAACTCTGTGCATATAGAAAAACTAGCATGGCAGTGGGAAGAAAAGGCAAATATTTTTATGATTGTTATTTTTTACTTTTGGTACAGAGGAGAATATTCAAGCATATACATATCTTACCAGCAGTCTGAAGGGGTGCTAACTCTTTATCATGTGTTTGCCAGAATCCTCAGAATGGAAAAGAGAGAGAAAGAGAATTTGTTTCTAAATCCACAATGTATAGATGCATCTATTTTTTTTTCTAATGGAAAGAGAGCCAAAAAGAACAGTCTTATGATACCTTATTTGTTTAATTTTTATCCCACTTTTCTCCCAATGTACGATTTTAAAGATTAACGTGTTTTATTAGGCATAGACTCTTGAGGACTGTAGACCACTTCTTCAGATACAATGGAATTTACTTTGTCATATTCATTTTCACCCATACTTATTAGTTCTTCAGCCAAATGCAGTTTTTTTTCTGCTGCTCTAATAGAGAAGAGTTGACACATGTTCTGTTTGCATAGTATCATACAATAATTGCAATATAGCCTGAAGCATAGTGACTTGGTTTAAATTTTTATTTTACATACTGCAAAGTCGTTGTTAGATCTTGTATATGTTGCTAAGATACACACACACACAGCTGATCACCCACAGTTGAGCCAAAAGTCCCTTTCTCATGCTGCAGATGTTCCTTCCTATCTTAGAAGCCTGTTCACCTGCTCTCTCCAAGGGTCAGATCAGCAGTGACAGCAAATGGAGGAGAAACAGCTTCTCCACTGTAATGATGCCAGTTGGGCTGTTTGAGAGAGAGCAAAGCAATGGACATCAGTGTTGGTGGTGAAGCAGAGGTGAGACCCACTGAGGAGTGCCATCCACTGAGGGCATATTGCCCAAGGACCTCCTGAACTTGGAGCTAGCACTGGACTCTAGGGTCCCTTATTTTAATCTTATTGAATAGTGAATATTCCAGATTCTCCATGGTCATCAAAAGAGTGATTCAAATGCACTTATGCTGCCAGGACTTTGCATTTGCATTACTATTATGTATAGCTGCGCTTTATTAGAGATAGGTTTTCTGAAGAAAAATCCCACATATTTAAGGCCAATGCAAATTAGTTTTCCTTTTTTTTATTTGGAGTTTACTTCTGAAGTTGTACAACCTTTTAAGACACAGTGAATTTTCAGACAAAGCAACCAGACTAAAGGTTTTATTGGGAGTTGCTGAATAGTGAGATGTACTCTTCATAGGCAGTTAGTGTGAGGCATCCCTGGGGTTTCTTACAGAAATCTCTCCATTACTATGCCTGTTTTGTTACTAGTGGATTATGTGTATTAGCTGTTATCCCATTATATGGTGCATTGATAACTATTCTGTTCATGTTTTAAAGTAATCAGGACAGAACTGTTTGTATCCCAGCTAAGATAAAAGTTACATAGCAAAAAAAGAAAAAAAGGAAGTGAATGTATTTGGCTGCCTTTAGGCCTTTTAGAGCTGTTTTTTTTCTTAGTTGTCAGTATTGTTTATTTAGTCACTCACTTATTTTATTGCAGTCTAAATTTTAGTGCTTTCAGTTTTTTAGAAGAAAATTGATCGTAATTAGGACTACGAATGCTGATTTCATAAAAGACTTGAAAAAATATCTCTACTACTTTCCTAGAAGTAGGGTTAAATGGGAACATAAAATAATTCAGTACAGCATTGTAACATTGGCCCAGGACAGACCGCCCCAGAGGGTTGGGATGGTGGCAGCCTGTTTCCCTCCGGAGGGATGCCACAGCAGCCAAATGGCACGGTGTCCCTCTGGACCAAAAATAACCAAAACCGGGTTGTTTTTGAGCTGCTGGGTGGACGTCCCGAGTGCGTCAATAGCACACTCTTGACATAAGCGATACACAGCAATGTGTATATGCTGTGCGTCACTTACGCCAAGATGACGGCACCCATGTAGATGAGATGCTGCCATTAGGCTGCTGCTGTGCTGTGCTAGGGTTAGGGACCGTGCAGTTTGTATGTGGTCCCTAACCCTAGAATTGGTGGCAGCACTGCACTTCGGGACCATCTGTCCTGTGCCATTGTGATCTACTATTATAGTCTTGGTGATCAATATGCTGTTATAATCTTAGTGAAGAAGCAACAACTTCTGCTTACTTTGCACTTTCCTTCTACTGTATAATGGTGGAAATTGGTCCTTGCAGGAGAGAGGAAGCCAACAGGCACCAGATCTAGTGTTAAATTATTGTACATTGCAGAGAAGGATATCTTTTGGGGGCATATTCCTCCAGGGAACCCATATGCATTAGGAAGGACATACTACCCCTATAAAGGGTATATTACCCTTATAAAGCTAAAGAAAAATATGATGTTGTAATTTATAAGACTAAATTATGGAACAGAGACAGCCTTGATCGCCTTGGTGGATGACCTATGCAGGGAAATGGACAGAGGGAGTGTGTCCCTGTTGGTTCTTCTGGACCTCACAGCAGCTTTTAATACCATCGATCATGGTATCCTTCTAGACCGCCTCTCTGGGATGGGGCTTGGAGGTACTGTTCTACAATGGCTCCGTTCCTTCCTGGAGGGGTGAACTCAGAAGGTGGTACTGGGAGACTCCTGTTCGACCCCTTGGCCATTGACTTGTGGGGTCCCTCAAAGTTCTGTGTTGTCCCCTATGCTGTTTAACATATACATGAAATCGCTGGGAGAGGTTGTCCGGAATTTTGGGGTGCGATGTCATCAATATGCAGATGACACTCAACTCTACTACAGTCGGCCCTTCTTATACACGGATTTTTTATATACGGATTCAAGCATACACGGTTTGAAAATGTTCCAAAAAAGTATAAATTTACCTTGATTTTCCATTTTTTATTAGGGACACCATTTTGCTATGTCATACTTAATGGGACTTGAGCATACACGGATTTTGTTATACACGGGGGATCTTGGAACCAAACCCCAGCGTATAACAAGGATCCACTGTATTCCTTCCCACCTCAATCCAAGGAGGCAGTCCTGGTTCTAAACCAGTGCCTGTCTTCAGTAATGGACTGGATGAGAGCAAACAAGTTGAAACTTAATCCAGACAAGACAGAGGTGATCCTGGTCAGTCGGAAGGCAGATCAGGGAATAGGGATCCAGCCTGTGTTAGATGGGGTCACACTCCCCCTGAAGACACAGGTTCGCAGTTTCGGGGTAATCTTGGACTCAGCTTTAAACTTGGAGGCCCAGGTCTCTGCTGTGACCAGGAGTGCATTCGCACATTTAAAACTTGTGCGCCAACTGCGCCCGTTCCTTGAGAGGCCAGATCTGGCCACGGTGGTACATGCCTTGGTTACATCCCATTTGGACTACTGTAATGGGCTCTACATAGGACTGCCTTTGAAAAGTGTTTGGAAAATTCAACTGGTTCAAAGAGCTGCTGCCAGGCTGTTAATAGGCGCCGATTACAGAGCCCATACAACTCCCCTGTTGAAACAGCTTCATTGGCTGCCAGTTCGTTCCCGGGCACAATTCAAGGTACTGGTTATATCCTACAAAGCCCTACATGGCTCAGGTCCACATTATTTGGCAGACCATTTCTCCTGGTATGAACCTGCCCGGACTCTGAGATCCTCTGGAGAAGCCCTTCTCTCCATCCCAACACCTTCACAAACACGTTTGGTGGGGACATGAGAGAGGGCCTTCTCAGCGGCTGCCCCTAGACTCTGGAACTCCCTGCCCAGGGAGATAAGAACGGCTCCCTCCTTGATGGCTTTCAGACGGCAGGTGAAGACCTACCTGTTCAAACAGGCATTTAAGGAATCACTATAAGAACAGGCAGGAATGTTGGACTAGTTTAATCATTCTGTTTAATGCATGTCATTTATCTATTTATTTTTTAAATGTTTTAATTGTACTTTTTGTTTGTTTGTTTGTTTGTTTTTTAATTGCTGTGAAGCCGCTCTGAGTCCCAGTCCTGGGAAAAGAGCAGGATATAAATAAATAAATAAATAAATAAATAGTTAGTTAAGTTTTCTCTCATGTATTCTTAGCATCTCAGTTATTAAACAGTTATCTGTGATAATTTTTATGGGTCATATGCTAGCATACTGTGATTTATTTCTAGTAAATGGTATACAATAAAACTATAGTCTGTGGCATACTTTTAATTGGTTATGCAACCTATAAGGCAGGGGTGGGGAAACTGGCCTGTGAGCCATGTGCTGCCTCAGGAGACTTTTTGCTTTCCCCCAGACTTCCCATAAAGCCTGAAAGCTTCTGAAAGTTAGAGGTGGTTGGAAGATAGGCTGGCTTTTGCCTGATTTTTGTGGGAGAAGTATATAATAATAATAATAATAATATAATAATAATATTTATTTGTATACCGCCCTCTGGCAAACCAATCCGGGCGGTTAACAACAGTAAAATATAAAATATGACAATTAAAAACACTTTATCCCTCCCCCCCTTAAGACAGTATTAAACAGTATAACATATTAAAACACAATGTCAATGCATAAAAACAACAATTAAAAACTAAAAACCCTGATATGCTACCATGGGGATGAATATTGACGTCTGCACCTTCTGCAGGTGTCGATCACTAATCCAAAAAGGGACATATCATGAAAAGGCATGGCTCATTAGAAAAGGCAATACGAAAGGTGGAGGAAAGAATAAAGAGAGGAAGCTGCTCTGATAACCTTTAGGGCTGAAGGGCAGGGTATAAATACCATAAATAAATAATAAATAATAAATAAGACCCCACAGGAGATGGATAGTTGGATATTAGGGAGGTCACAGGTATGAAGTTGAAGCAGTGGAGGACAGGGAGTCTTGGAGTTGTCTTATCCACAGGTTGCCATGAGTTGGGGTTGACTTGAAGGCAGTTGACAACAATAACAAACCAAAAGACAAACAGATTTTAATGTAATTTATAATTTATATCATGAAGAGGCAAAAGTCTATTGAAACTGAAGTAATTTCATTTCAGTTTTTTTAACAGGCAAGGTGGAATTTGTAGACAATAGAAAGAATAAGAATTTCAGTATTTAATTTGAGATCTGTGATATCAGCTTCAAGCAGAGCTCAGAATTTTATTTTTCAAAGAGATCTAGTTACTTTACTCTTTACTCTGATCACCCAGCATTCCTTTTCTTACTCCTGCTTCAGTCCAGAATCGTACAGTCATCCCTCCTTATCTATGGATTTTTTATCCACGGATTCACACATCCACAAAATATTTTTCTGAAAAATATACATTTAAGAAGTAAACCTTCATTATGCTATTTTATAGAAGGGCCACCATTTTACTGTGCTATTGTATTAAATGGGATTTGAGCGTTCACAGATTTTGATATCCACAGGGAGTCCTGGAACCAAACCCCAGTGGCCCCCAAGGGCCCACTGTAGTTTATAAGCTATTGCTTATAACAAGTTACTCTTACTTGTACTATTATGATTTGGAAATTCAGAGAAACATGTATCTTAAAATATTTATATCTCACCCTTCATTGTGGAATCTCAGGTTGACATTTGAATAAAATATAAATAATTTAAAATAATTCCAGATTAAAGCAATAAAATAATTTTAATGGGTTAAAAATATTAAACAAGTCAACAAATTAAAATACCTTAAAACAGTTAAAAGGGGATTGAATGAAGCTTACCTTTCACACTTTGAAATCAATAGGATCATGTTCATTGAATCATTTGTATGATGTATTCACATTTTATTGCAGCAGAATTGAGCTTGATTTGATTTAAAATATACATATATCATTTAATTTACTTTAATAGAATATTTTTTGTTAAAAATGTTCTTACAAGATAATTAGACATTTGAGACTTCAGACATTGCACTCTTTTGGCCCTAACACTAAAACACTGGATTCTGATTAGGGATGCTTTAATAAAGTCATTTGCAGTTCAGTGGACTGCATCTTCCACCATTTCTAATGTTTCTATGGTCACCAAGAAGCAGACCTTATTCAAGGCTCTGTATAGTCTTTTTAAAAAGTTCAGATCTTTAGAAAGTAAAGGGGCTCTTGAGTATATATGGTTCTTCATTGGCTGAATTTTCAATCAACTACAAACATTTGTTTTTCTTTCTTTCTCCTTGTCCTTTTTATCTTTTTAAATTATTTTTGATGTAAAAGCAATTGACTAACATGGGCTTTTTAGGATGACAAAAATCTTAAGACTTTTTTTATTGCTGCACTTTTCACAATAGAACATGGAAGATAAAGGCTGTTTCCGCTTGATTAGATGGTAAGGCGAACATGGTCTGTGACTGAAAAAAATACCTTAATGTTCTCGGATTTTCTCCTTTTTATTTTCTTCTCTCTATTTTCTTCTTAATTTGGCAAGGAGGAATACTGTGCCTAATCAACCACAATAAAACCATTCAAGGAGAATTTAACTTTGCAGGAATTAATGCATTTTTGTATTGTCTAATGACTTGAGTGAACATTTACAACATGTGAAAACTGAGGGGAAGAAAAATTATAGCCATCTCGTGGTTCACAGGAGCAAGGGATGGAGGTCATTGACTTGATTTTCATGGGAAGGCTGACTCTAGCCTGCTCGCATACTCAGAGGCTAAACAACTTGATATTGACAGCTGTGGTTTGGGGAGGACAGCTTGCAGTAGCATTGTGCACTGGTTTGTTGAGGCAAAACAAGGCGGGATTTAGAAGAAAGTTCTTAAAAAGAGAACAGTACTTCCAGTGTCTCAGAGCTTCCAACTGGTTACTTCTTAGGAGAGACTGATAAAATGTTCCTTTCTTATTGAAAATATCATTTAGCATTAAGGCAGGAGAAATATTTATCATTAAGGTAAGAAGTGTCACTTAATTAAATGGGAGAAGAAAAGAAATACAAAACAATCTCAGTATTTATAGAGTGTTTGGGGAGAAAGGGATAGCAAGTATAAACACATCCTTTAATAAAATAGTCCTTTGAAAATAAAATGAATGAATTGTCCTTTTTAAAAAAAAAAGGTATTTAATTATCTTTTTCTTCAAAATCTCAGTATTTATAGAGTGTTTGGGGAGAAAGGGATAGCAAGTATAAACACATCCTTTAATAAAATAGTCCTTTGAAAATAAAATGAATGAATTGTCCTTTTTTTAAAAAAAAGGTATTTAATTATCTTTTTCTTCAAAAAAATATATGCATGCATTCCCAAAATGAAATATTAATTCAAACATTAGCTAGGTTACAGAATCTTTTACCCCATGGCAGACACATTCTTTTACCCATGAGCAGATCTGGATTTTCTCACACATATCGCTATGCTTACATTTGTAAATAAAGCTTTTTTCACCTTTATGCATACAAAACTTGGCATTTATAGACTGAAGTCACTTTCGTCTTCTTCATTCTTACCTAAGCTGTCTGCACTTGACATTACTTTGGACTTTTACCATTTCCACTAAAGTGAGTGCATTGATCTGCCACATGCAAAGAAAACGATAAAGCCTTCTGACTTTTCATAATTCAGATTTTCATTAAAATGTGCTCTGGCATTTTTCTTTCTTGCCTATGAATACATAGGATTGGTCCTTTCATTGTTATTATATTGTCATGATAGAGACTGTGTCTGCACAGAGGAAAAGAAGTGCAGTCCCACGGACCTGTTTAATTGACACACAGGACCAAAAAGCGCAAAACAAGGGTCCAATCTGCACTCCAGAGCAATTCTTTTGAGTAAAAAGAATTCTCATTTGCTTTGAATCATGCCAGAAACTCTGGAGAATCTCCAAGAGTGTGCAGACTAAGTGCTGGTGTGGAGATGGGGGAGGAGCATCAGGGGACAGGTGGAGGATGACCTGTTCCCATCCAGCAATTCCAACTCCCATCAGGACACTATCACTTTCAAATTTGTGCAGTGCTTTTTGAACATACTGTGTTTTAATGGGACTGGAGCCTGGAGAGGGAAGTATGTGGATGGTGCTTGTTGTAGGGACAGGTATTGGTAAGCTGGGTTTCCTTATCTGTGTGGACATGGCCAAAGTCATGTAAGTCACTTTGGAGTGAATTTCAGTGTGTGAAAATAGTTACATTAGAACACGGACTTTAATTTACTGTTTTTATTTATACAATGTCCTTATGAAAATTTAATAATAATAATAATAATAATAATAATAATAATAATAATAATAATAATATCCCACCTATCTCCTAATAGAGGGACTTGACAAATATACAATCTATACACAGACCTAAGACATTTATCCCATAAGCTTATGTACTACATAAGAGATCAGTCAGTACTCTTTATCTTGGCTCTGCAATGTCTGGATCAATTTGTCACAACAAAGCATTGCAAAACAGAATTGGTTTTATCAGTAATCTTGACACTGCCTGAGAGATTATCTTTGTTTATCTGATTTATAGGGTGACACATTGTTAATCTTAAGAAAGAAAAAAAGGAGCATTTTGTATAAATGAGTCTTCTTTCTACTCTCTACTCAAGCCATCATGTATAGGTACTGTGGCATTTCAAGGTCCTGATATAACAGTAAAATTTAAAAGGACTTAAAAAAATTACAGCTAATTCCTTATTGACATTAAGAAATAGGCCCTTGCTACTTGCTTTGGGTACTGAGTAGTATTAAACAGAAGTTGTATTCTGTGTAATATGAGGTCTTCTAAAATTGACAGGAAAATCAAGAGTTACAGTACATGTAGGGTTAGAGTGCAAGAATGAAACAATTCATAATTATATTAAGTCTTATGGCACAGAAATCAAATTGAACAGCTTTATTATAGGCTATCAACTATATATTTTCACTTTTCTTTTTTTCTTGGTTGATTTTTTTAAAGCTACATTTCCTTCTGTCTACTAAGAATATACATACATATGATTGAAGTCAATGTGGTTTCTGTATGAATAGATAAGAGTGGGATTGTAGACTCTAATCATATTAACTAATCAAGACTGCGTAGTTAAAACCCATGATTAAAAATATACTTGTCACAGGATTAAAGCTTTTGGTCAGAAGCCAGTGCAAAAGATAGGATATAAAGGTTGTGGTAATCTCTCAGAATGATCAGCCATATCTCAGGTTCAGAAAGTTTATCAGGCCTTCAGGTGTCCTTACATGTTATGTATTGTTGTTGATGAATGTATAACTGTCAATTAAACAGTGCAATCGGTCTCATATTAAGTGAATTTTGCAAGAGATAGCTAAAATGAAGAAAATCCAATCTTGTTTACACTACTATTCATGATGCTGACTTAAATGCTTCACCCTGCAAATGATTAGGTAGGAAACTGCTATATTTTTCATTTATAGTTAGAAAACAAAAGAAGTACAAATAAGTGTTCCCATAAAAGTGAAGAGACTTTTACATTTCCTAACATATCAGTATGAATTTAAGGTAAACCTGACAATGATTGGAGTACAGTACCTAAGTAGCTCTGACATGTTAAAAAGCTATCTGCACCACAGCTGCATACCCTGATTGACAGAGTAATTCTTTGAAAGTAGCTATCCTGCTGTTTTGAATGTGTGTTGGAGTTTTTGTCAGCTGTATATCCACACTGTTTTCTTCAGTGAGTATGAGTGTGGAGCTGATAAAAGCTGCCTTGTCATTGTAACTCTCTTTGAATTATTTCAAAGGCCAAGGTGGCAGCTGCCTTATTGCTCACATGGACTGCTAGGGTGGCCTCATTTCTGTGCAACCTAATAATTTGTTTCAAGCAAAGTGGTGCATGCCATTATTTAGTTCAACCACTGTCCCTTTTATCTAGCAGTGACAGCAAATAATGAGCTCCTGGATGTTTTAATGGTTCTTTGTGACTGAGAACGTAATATGTCAGTATTTGAGGTACCATATTGAAAGATTTTATGCACATCAATGTTGTTTTGAGCTATTTATGACAAAAATAATAAAGCTGAACCCAATCCCACTTTTATGTGGTCCATGAACTATAAAAAGCCTCTTCAGCAGTAAAGAGTGGCTGAGAGATTTGCCTTTTTCCCACTCACTGTGATGAAGGATAAATTTGAGAACGTTAATTCCATAGCAGAGAAAATGAGGCAATCTACGTCTTTTTGAAAATACTGACCACCAGTGTCCCTGATACGATATGAATGCACTTCAAATCTTAGCTGAAGCAGCTTTAGGGAAACCTAAACATAAAACAACTTGTTTATTCCTGCAGAGGGGCCTTGCAGCACCTTTGAAACAAACTGAAAGAGGTTGATAGCATGAATTTTCATAGCTAGTTCTACTTCATCAGATGCAGCAGTCTTAGAGCCTGTATAGACCAGTGTTATACTCTGGCATAGGGGTGGCGTGGGGGTGTGGCATACACACACTGGCCCCACACCGACATCACACCGCACACCTAACTGCATTGCAGGGGGCATCACAGCGCTCCACTGGTGCAGCTTTTAAACATGCTGTGTCAAAGGAGGGCTGAAAAGCCACTGCCGCAGCGGCTAGGAAACCCTTTCTGTGGCACAAAAAGGAGCCGCTTTTTGTGTGTGGTTGCTGTGGCCCTGATCTGGCAAGGAAAGGGGTGACATGGAGCCACCTCTTAGGGGTGGTCTGTTGGGCCCCTTAGTCTAAGGCGTGGTACACATGGTGCTAAAGCGCTGTGCTGGTGCCCTACTAGGGCTAAGGGACCGCACGGCAACTGCATGGTTCCAGACCCTAGTACAGTGTGGCGCCATAACAATGGTGGCACCCCATGTATATGGGCGCCACCATTGTTATGTGATGGACGCATAGCCTACAGGTTTTGTCTGCTGCGGCTTCCTTGTGTAGCAAAGCAAGGCGCCGGGAGACCGTCCTTTTTGAACGGTCTGTATCCCACCATTGACACCATAATACTAGCAAAAAAACCTCTCAGACCTGAAACAGTTACTAAGAAAAATCAGGGAAGAAAGTGCAAAGGCAGGCCTATTGCTGAATGTAAAGAAAACAAAAATAATGAAAATGGAGAATCCTGACAAATTCAAAAAATGTTTTCAATTTTTTTTTCAAAATCATAAGTAAAATTCCATCCACTTCTGGTTGGGGATTTTTTTAGGTTTTGTTTTTAAAGATATATTTGACAGTGTGGCTGACTCTTGGAGGGTCCAAGGAGTAGAACATTGACAGCTAGAGCCACTGGAGTTGCCCACCTCTGAGAGAGATAAACACCATTGTTTGCATTTTTGGATTCTCCTTGGGAATGTGATTGTGATGAGAAACATCTGCACTTTTAAATGTACTACTACAGCACTGCAGGGAATTGTTAGAGTAAACTGCTATGTAGAGTTCCTGCTTGTAGTACCCTTTATGTAGACACTATTATCACTTTTTGTTTAGAATTAAATGATGCAGGAAGCATCTTGAGAGGTGCCATCTACTAGCAGCAGAAGGGTTATATTTGTGATTTATGGGATTAATTGAGCTTTCAGCTTTAATCTTTAATACACACAAAGTTAATTTTCACTGTAATCAAAAGGATTTTTCATCTACATGCATGCTTGCGGTTGGTATGGTAGTTGGATAACTATTCTTTTATACTGTAGATTCTGTATACTTTTGTTCTCAAAGTAAAAATGAAGTGGCTGCTGTTATTTAATTGCTATAGGCAAAATACAGGGAATTTCCACCTAACATATCAGCACTGTGATGGGAAAAACATTTGTTTATATACAATGACAAATTAAGGGAGAGATTTGCATTGAAAGGTCATTGCTCTATAATCATTCTGCTTTTACTGTATTCCAATTATCTCCAAGACAATACATTACTGTCACTGTTGTTGCTGGTTGTAGAGTATGTGTGTGCAATTTCTTATTGATTATAGAACATCCAATTGCATGTTTTGTGTAACTGACATAATTTTTATAACATCTCTTTCTTTTAATTTTCTGTTTCTGAGATTTGTTTCAGATGTGGGTGGCAGTTCTTGCTGTGTTACTTTGTTGTAGCCTTTATTTGGTTGAAAGCCATATATTTGCCAGCAACATGGGTGATACCTCCAGTTGCCAGGGTCACATTTCTGTTGTCAGGTTGTAACAGCCTTCTGTGAGTAATGACCTGAACAGGATTTGAAAAGATGACCTCAAAGTGAAAGGCTTTGTATCCCCTTACAAACCTCACAACTCCTCAGTCTTTTCACAGGTACTTTTTAGAAAGAGGATATATAACTTGACTAACATTAGAAAGAATAAACAAAGAGGTAAATGTGACTTAATAATTACACACACACACACACACACTCACACTTATTTATTTATTTATTTATTTGCCACATTTCTCCCAGAGTGGGACCCAAGGCAACTCCCAGAGATAGTAAATTAAAATATCCTAACAATAAAATTTAATAATAATTAAAATCACCCACACAAAAAAGTATGAAATCATTTAAAATAGAAAAGTTTTAAAAGATCAATAAAATAGCCCATTAAGAAGCTTCTCTGCTTAGATAGTAAAAGCCTGCATCTAAATTAAATAATCTAATTAAACAAAAGATGTTAAATTATTAATCACTTGATTATTAATAATTAATTAAGTAAACTAATTTTGAATATTTTTTCTTCTTTTAATTGGATCCTTTGAAGGCAAGGAATAATTACATTGGAGTGTCACCCTGAAAGAGGCTTAGCTAATAGCAGCGTTATTTGAGGGACATGCTACTCAGACTTTCCTTAGAAAATGCAACTAATTCCAAAATCTTGCTGCACCATCCCATGATTACCTACAACAATCCACATGAGCATATTTGAAACTAATTTCCATTGTAGTCAGTGTGCTCATTCCTTAGTAAGTGGATTTAAGGCTGTAGCCATTCGCCTAAATCCTACTGCTGTCCCAACTAGAGTAGATCCATCGCATCAATTACATGATAAATCATATAAATCCCATTGTTTTAGAGGCTCTGTTTCTAAATTCAGAAACTGGATTTAACCCTTAGCTTGAACACTTTTGTCTCCTACATCAAAATAAACTGTATAAGTATGACCGTAATCCTTTTGGTTTCACTTTCCCTAACATTACACAGTGGTGGTGATGGAAAACAGACAGAATCCTCTGGCTCCCAGCATCCTCTTTCCCCAATACCATACTCATTTCATACATGTGCCCCCTCTTAACCTTCCACTCCTGACACCATGACTTACTCAACATAGTTCTCTTAGTGTAAAGGAAAACAGATTGCAGCACATATCGCCATGTCTGCCAGCCACAGTATCACAAAATTTATGCTCATAGGAAATTTATTATAGGAAATTTAAGTTTCATATATATATAGCTAGATTACTGCACTACATGCTCACCATGCTGGTATTCCACTTTTACTGCTGTGGCTGCCTCCTGTTGCATTCTGGGATTTGCAATTTAAGGAGGGGTATTTAGAATTCTCATCCAGAGAGCTCTTATGGGTCATTGAACTACAAATCTCAAGAGGCAACAAGAGACAGCCACTGAAGTAAAAGCAGAATAGCAGCACTATATGAGTGGTAATATGGTAGGTCTTTTAGAATGGGGGGGGGGTACTTGCAATTCCAGGGCTAACCGTTTGTTTTTTTCAGGAACACTGTGGAACTTATATTTAAGTATGTAAACATAAATAGTTTTGGGCATTAAGGGCCTCAAAGCATTGCTAACTGATGAAGAGTTTGCATTAAATCGTGTGTCCAAGTATTGTGTATTGTATAAAAATTGTACAACAAAAGAATGTCCTCAAGATGTTTCAAGATGTACCATAGTTGAGATACATTAGCTTAACTGGGGAGACCTTTTTTTTTAACCTTGTGAAGTCTCTATTTATCTTTCTGTTTTTTGTCTTTTTCTGAACTGCTTCTTTAGTTTATGATGGCTGGCAACTCTAACATTGTCATGTACTTGCAGAAACTTTTTGAAGAGGAACTTCTAGGTTTCCTCCATAGCTGCATAATGGTTCTTATTTGTCAATGTGTTGTGATTTAGGTTAGAAGAAGAAAAAATGCTGCAAGAAATAGGGGTAATCCAGTGAAAGTACAAACATTCAGAAATGCCGCAGAAGCCAGCTGTAAAATTACCTTGAGTTGAGCTAAAAAAAAAAAAAAATAGGATGTCTGACATCCTTGCTTTTAATATGCTTATTTTCATTTGATTCTCTATCTTTGTAGTTCAGAATTTCTCATGAGTAGCCAGTAATAACAATAGATAAGCTTAGGAAGTCAGACAGGGGGAAAAAAAGAGTTATGCAAAGTAAAAATACTCAGGTCCTAATTAACATAGTCAGGGTAGCCATGTTGGCCATACAGCAAAGTACAATAACATCCATAATCCACAAAACAGTGAAACCTTTATTGAATCAACCAAATTGCAAAAAAAATACACGATGCAAGTCTTTGAAGCCTCAGTGGCATTTTCATCAGGAAAAGGTGTTAAAAAACCATACAGGAGAAACTGTGTTGTTTAGTTAAAACAAGCCAAATGCAGTAAATAAAAGTCTTACTTTTGTTGGAGATCTGCATCATGTATTTTGTGCATACCATATCGTTGGTGTTCTGTTTTCCCATATATTTTTCTACAGTAATAGTAACATCGATGGATCTATCTATCCATCCTCTTAACCATGGAGAGATGGTCAGGATGATGCAAATCAGAGGTGAAACACAATTGTTTTCCATACTGTCCATACATCATGCTGTCTTGTCTGCCCATCACTCTGCCTGCAATACAGCCTTTCTCCTTCTACCCAGAATATTAGAGAGTGTTCACAATGGATAAGAGGAGTTGTTTTGTTTTTAATGAAAGTACCATTGGCAAAGACTCCAGAAAAATGGGATAAAGTTATATTCCATTTTTATGGAGTCATTGGCAATGGTACCAAGATACTACTGATGAATCAGTTTAGCCATTCACCAAGATGGTGGCTGATGAGCTGAGATTGCAGAAGAAGTTGTAGAGGAAATGCAAGGAGGAACAGATCACCAATGAAGACTACACAAAGATACCAAACATTTGTAGAAATTTAGTCAGGCTAAACCTTGTAAAAATGATAGGAAGTTTTTCATTTCTGGTCATAATAAGGACCAGGAAGAAGTAGGTTAATTGCATGACAAAGATAATAAATACTAGTGAATGACAGAGAAAAGATGGAAATGCTTAGCTGCTTTTTGTCTCCATTGGAAAATGAAAATGATATTCAGTCTGCAAAGTTGATGATTTTGATGATTAGGCAGATTTGGTGCTGGCTGATGTAACATACCCTAAGATTACTCACCAATGGTTCCTTCAAGAGACCAATGCAGGATTCTAGTATGTTCCACTCAAATGTTTCTAATGTTTGTATATATTACTTTTTTGGAGGATTGGAGGGAATGTTTTCTCAGATTTGCAGTTGACATAAAATTGGGAAGCATAGGCGGGTCACAGACCGCCCGTTTGGGGCGGCCTGCACCCGCCCCTTTCCCCGCTGTATTGGGGCCTCAGCTGCCAGACCGGCAGCCTCTGAGGCCCCGATCCGCCGCTTTCCAGGCCGCGGGGAAGCGGAAAAAGGCTGCTTCCCCGTGGCCTGGAAAGGGGTGTCCTTGGGGCTTCAAGCCCCAAGGACACCCCGTGGCAGCGGGGAGGAGGAGAAAGCGACCGCTTGGCCCCTTTCTCCTGTGCGCCGCTGTTGCAGACATCTGAAGGCTACGCCAGCGACACAAACTCCAGAAGGATCTCCGTTTCGGAGCTCCTTCTTACGCCACGTAAAGGGCGCTCTAAGCGCCCTCGCGTGGCGCAAGGATGTCACGTCCGCGGCACCTTGTTTGGAGGTGGCACGGTTGTGACGTCATAATGGCGGTGGCCATGTAGAACAGCCGCTGCCATTTTGTGCGCGCTCCATGCGTGCTAGGGTTGGGAGCGTCCGGAAAGGACACTCCTTTTTAACCGTAGCACGCGCAGAACGCGTACTTTTAGGCCCGTCTGTAACGGGCCATAGTTAATCTAGAAGCAGATTCAAGATTATTTTGTCTGTTGGAGAGCTCAGCCAATTTAAGGTTAAATATTAAGTTCTATATGTGAGGGGTGAAACTGGATGCACAAATGTAAGAAAGGCAACTTCTGGCTTGGACACAATATATCTGAAAGGGATGTAGGAATCTTGGAAAAACTACAGGCTAAAAATGAATCAACAGTGTAATACAGAAACCCCCCAAAAATGATACAACTATCAGTACTGTGTCCAGGTAAAGGGAAGAGAGGCAGCTGGATTGGTTCAGATTTTAAAGGAGCTATCCAAGGTGCTTAATCTTATTCCACAAATACAGTGGTACCCCGGGTTACGAATTTAATTCGTTCCGCCGCCGCGTTCGTAACCCGAAAATCTTCGTAAGCCGAAAAAGCCATAGGCGCTAATAGCGAAAGCCGCGATTTCATGCGAAAAAGCGCCGAAAAGCACCAAAAATTTTTTCGTAACCCGAAATAACCTTCGTAACCCGGAACAGTTTTTTTCAATGGATTTTTTTCGTAACCCGGAAATTTCGTAAGGCGGCGCATTCGTATCCCGGGGTACCACTGTAGCTCTATTAAGGAGCTAAAACTCAAGAGTTGATTCATAACCCTCCAGCCACCATCTCCTATAGTACAGTTCTGTCTTGCTTTATTCACACTCCATGTGGAGTTTAAGAAAAATATCAGGAGGAGAGGACCGACAAAGACAGTGAAGGGTGCCTAATTTAGACCCTAGAAGGAATGGTTAAGAAACTAAGAGGTTGAGCAGATGGACCAGGATAGCATGGGCTAAGCCTGACATGAGTCTTATCCGAGGTTGGATTCCAGACCAGCATAGGGATTGGTGGGTGTTTATGTGCCCGCCTACCACTGTGTCATGGTCTGTGCTCCCTTACCTTCCTCCATCATCACTCTAAGAGGAGACCCTTGTCACCACATCTCACATGGAAATGGGGCACCTGGTTGAACCTCTGTGGCCAGATGCCCCTGTTCCCACTTCAGGTGCTTTGATGGGGTCTTCTCAGTAGACATGATGGCAGAAGAAGGTAAGGGTGTGTGGAGCCATCCGGTCTGGTGGCTGTTGCTGAGGAGTATCCTAAAAATGGCATATATATTTTTGGCCTACGCTAAGGCCCCTTTCCACCAGGAGCAGACTGGCATCAGCATCCAGTCTGCCTGATCCTGGCCCAAGGGTATTGGTCTGCATCATCTGAATAGGACATGACAAGACTGGGGGGATCACAAGCCTTTTGGCCCAAGCAGGCAGCCCCCTATATGTCTTTAGTCTGAAGAGCAAACAGTTGAGAAGTGAAATGATACAAGTGTCCAAGTTTTTTAAAAACTGTCATGTAGAAGATAAAGCAAATTTGTCATCTGTTCCAATAAAGGATGACCTCCCCCATGTGTTCAAATTACAAGAGGGATATTTTTACTAAAATTACAAAGAACAGGATTGGTGCAGCATAATACAATGTGACTTAGGCGGGTTACAAACGGCCCTCAAGGGGCCGTTTTCCCGCCGCCACCATTCACTGCGTAGGGAAGCCCCAGCTGCCAGACCGCGAGGCTTCCCCGCACAGCAAAAAAGGAGCAGTGAAATGCTGCTCCTTTTTGGAACGCGGAAGTGGCGCCGCGAGAGATGGAGTGCGCCCTCGCGACGTTATTTCCGCCGCGACACGTCTGGACGCACAGTGACCAATACGTCAACATGGCGCCCATGTGGATGGGCACCGCAAAAAAGTCCGCGCTCCGCACGTACTGGGAGGAAGGGCCGTCAGGAAGGTAAGAACCTTCCTAACCCTAATACGGCCCTTCCTAACCCTAGTACGCGCGGAGCGCGTACTTTATGGCGGTTTGTAACCCGCCTTATTCTGGCAGTAGATTTTTTTGGTTAAAAATCAATAAGCCTTGAGATTTGTAGAAAATCAGATTGGGCAGCAAAATAGACCACTATTTTGTAGATCACTGATGTGAGAGCCAAAGGTCTGTTTGGCTCATACCAGCAGAGCAAAAATGTGTGTGTGTTGAAGAGGAGCATGCTTTTCAACTTTGCTGTCTCCTTCACTGGTTCCCCCCCCCCTTCTTTTAGCTAGTGTACTTTCTTTTCTTTTTTTTAATTTCTTTTTTACATTTTACACAGAACATAGTGTAAACACATCTACAGACATATACACAAACCAATATGCTACATTTACTCATGACAAATGACAACAGAAACATAACATTATTTCTTCTAAAACACATATAACATTCATCCTAGACTTCCTACCACTTGAGTCGTTTCTTCTTTTTCTGTTTTTCTTATCTCATGTATTATCTTCTTCCTACTTATCTAGTTGCCCTCTTTACACTTCACATTTTGACCTTAGCTTATATCCTACATTATATTTACATATGTTCTTATAGCTTGGCCTTATCTATTTACAGGCCAAGATATTAGCCAGTGTACTTTCAATGAAACCAGTCGGTAGAATTAATGTATGTTTATTTTAAAAAGATGGAGGCAGATCTAAAAGTATCACACTGAAATAATAAAGATGCCAAATGATGGAATAATGTTATTGTTGAATCCTTGTTTGTTGCATTGTTTTATATTTTTATTCCCCTCCCTCCAGAAATATATGAACACAGACTATTAAGACCTATATCCAGTGTGATGCTTGCAGTAGTATTTTGGGTTATTTTCTTCTTCTCCTTCTCCTCCTCCTCCTCAGTGCTGAAAATGTGCTCTGGAAGATTTTCTAATCCTTTGGAACAGGTTTTGGGGGTGCTTATTGGAAAGGGGTGAAGTTCATCCTTATGATGATCTCACGTTGTGAATGTCCAGCATTGACAAAACTCTTCATTGTTGATGTGTATGTGTGTTTTTAAATAACACCAGTTTTGTAACTGTAAGATGAAAAGTTCACTGCTGCCATAAATAATTTCTGAACTGATCTGAGTGCCTTCATATGAATATATGTGTGTATCCACACACCCATTTTTCTGGTTAATATAGAAAATGATAGACTTCTTTCCTCACGTTGTGTGTTAAAAAGTTTTAGAAGAAATGTATCAGAGACAGAACAGAAAAAGAACAAGGAAGTATTTGGTTACAGTACGTCCTATAGTGTAGGATTTTAGAAGGCCAATGAAAAATTAGAGGCAGAGATTAGTTTTAATCTTCATTTTCCTGTTAGAACAGAGGAGTTTTCTTAGGAAAGAGATCCGTTATTTCAACTAGAAAACAAGAAATCCTCCCTTTCTTAAAGATCACCAGTGCTAAGCAGAAGTGTTATATTAACTGAGATCAAATACAGACCTGGATTTCTAAACCAAATGGGTCTGTCTTATACTACCCAATATGATACACTGAGGAGAGATATTGATGCAGTTAAATTTTTTAAAACTCCTCACAAACTGGAAGAAAATCACTACCATTGCTCTTGTGATAAACCAATGTGTGTATGCGAATGTATGTGAGAGATGAGTGTATCAAAGAAATCCAGTACAAGAAGCAGAAGGGATGACAGAGAGGTTCTGTTGTGGTTAAAAAAGTTTCCAGTAAACAGGAGTATACAGCAAATGGGGAAAACAAAATAGTATTGTTGAAACTTACTCATAGATTCTACTATCTATCTATCTATCTATCTATCTATCTATCTATCTATCTATCTATCTATC